>NC_030443.2:2401754-2644254 GCF_001660625.3 Ictalurus punctatus
GGAGACACGCGGCGCTCCGTCCTGTCCCGTTTAATTAAGTGCTATATGCGTGGTGTGGAGAGGCTCGTCTATTCCTAGCAGCCTATTATTAGGGGTAATTAAGAGCAGAGCGGGCACGGCGACGAAGAACGGTGGAGAACACAGGAGATCATGAAATGGTGCCGAACTCTAAAAAGACCCCCATTACAGCATCCGCCTGCCCTTTACCCGGACCCCGGCGACCCGCCTCGCACCCGTTCCAGTGATTACTTCTAACAATGGGGGAAAATGGGCTGCTTTGGGTTCCAACTCTGGTGTTTCTCAGGTGCTTCTCCTAGTAGTTTGCAGAGTTCAATTCCTACATACACGCCAAGTGCATTATGGGTAACATAACGCAAGAAATGGTTCGCAAGGCGGCGTCTGTGAAGCACGGCCGAGGGGTGGGGTCGGCGACGGAAATCACAACCCGCCCTTATCCTGGCTATTACCACTGTAAATAATGTGTGCGTTTTATTTTTTATTTGAGGATGAACGGGTTAATAACCTAAAATATATCGATTTTTTATAAATACATCCTGGCCAGTATCCTAGTGGAATAAGAGTGGTATATAATATATTGATGTTTTCGAAACGTTTTGGCGACGTCGCTCGATCAAATCACGTACGCCGCAATTCAAAAATAAATAAATCCATCGATTTCGGATGAAACATGAAAACACATGCGCGTGTAAGATTCTCAAGAAACGGAAAATGATCAGTGTAAATAAAGAAATGTTTGGGTTTAAAAAAAAAAAAAAAAAAAAAAAAAAGATAAGAAAACTACGTGAGCGCTACCGTTTATTTAGCGTAGCGTAAAGTCACAGGATAATTAATACCCCGACGCTACATATTTGAACGGAACGTTCTAGCGGAGATTCTGCAGGATTGCGACGTCAGACCTTTTCACGCGAAAGTTCATGGAAGGAACCCATGGAGAGAAGAAAGGAGAAGAAAAAACATCATGTGATTGCAGTGAAAACGGAACATCGGGACACGCCTTGAGTGAGGGAAGGAGGCTCGGATCGGCGCGTTTGGAAAGCGGCAACGTCGCGGCGTGTTGGGTGACTGATCCGGCCCAGTATTTTTGGCAGGGCTCAAAGGAAATCCTCCATTAATCTGCATTTAGCGTTTTTCAGAGAGAGAGAGAGAGAGAGAGAGAGAGAGAGAGAGAGAGAGAGAGAGAGAGAGGGAGAGAGAGAGACATACTCATCCGTGTGATGACAGTAACTCTTTCGTTCAGCCTGAGCAAGCACTTTTGAGAAGGGGAGAAAAAAAAAATGGCAGGATAAGTGAGCAAATGCCTTGCATAAATATTCACCACCACCATCTCCATCAATCTCCGCCTCTCATCTCCACCCAGCTCCGCCTCTCCTCTCCACCCAGCCACGAGCACATCGCGTAAACCGTTCCACATTTTGTAAGGTTACGACCCCGGGACTGGAGCGGACGCCGCCGATCGCTCGGAGATCACCATTGTTGAAGCGCGGTGGTGGCAGCGTGGTGCCGAGCGTTACCAGTAGCCACTTGGTGTCTTGTCTGACTAAAGCCTCCCGTACACCGTTACCCGTACACAGCTTCACTCGAACGTTCCGCCATCACATAACGGGTCATTTTGCATGCTATCCGAAACGTATCAAAACATTAGCAAAAAGGAGCGTTTTCATAATAGCTCAGCTAAAGCCGTCCGTACAGGATGTAGTTGTTGTTTTTTTTAAGCTTGCTCCGAACCAAAAATTGCTCGATTTTGCTGGGCCTATTTATTTATTTATTTAAGATCCTTTATTCCCTATTTTTTTTTTTTTTCAAGTGATGTTTGTTGGTAAACGAGACCTTTTAGTTGTACTCGTGTTCGACACACGCGAATCGGAGAGGGCTTTGGCCGAATATGGCGGCGTTTGGTTGGTTTTACGTTCGTTTCTGCAATCGTAAATAAAAATAAATAAATCCTGGGAGGAACTTGTTTAGGACAATCTATACAAATACACACACACACACACACACACACACACACACACACACACACACACACACACACACAAAACGGCCGACACATAAGCCAATGTCAACAAATATTTTAAATAAATAAATAAATAAATAAATAAATAAAAACCACAGATCGCAGAACTCGACTGCTTTGGCTAGAACACAAAAGTGTGACGCAAACAATACAAACACTGCATAACCTTAACCTGAAGGTCAACACTTCATGACTCGATATCTTAAGTGCGTTAGAGTTCAAGAACATTGTAGCGATTGTTTTTTTTTAACTCCTTGATCCCGCCTCACGTTCCCGCCCAAGTATACAAAGCCACGCCCCCGTATAACCTACAGTACACTGCCCAGGAAGTTAGGGTTACCAAGGACCATCATGGCATCCCTTTCAAGCGAGGAGGAAAGGTGTGTTTATTATACTACATTAATCAGTACCTTTACATACCCTTACGTCATCAACAACAAAGAGCGTAGCTGCAGGAGAAACGGCTAACTGACCATTTAATCAGTCCGCTCACACTGAACAGCACCCACACACCCACACTAAACTCCCCAAGATATAAATAATCCAACACACACACACTCTCACACACACACATCCCCCTCAAGGGTCTGAGTCACCACTTGAAAAAAAAGGAAGACCCACACACAGATCCTACACTGGAGAACATCTCGAGCCACTGTAAAGGATAAACACTAATCAGCGCTTTGAGACTCAATTTACTTGGGCCTTGTTCAAATAAACGCCTTCGCCCCCCCCCCTCCTTAACACCTCCTCGACGGAAATCAAAAAGTGAGCTCACAAAACACTAAAACGCGATTTCTATACTATAATATAACACGCAACGATGTACACCGCACTCTTACTCACGAGCTCGAGCAAACTCACGAACTTCCGCGTTTCTACAGCCGACTCGGAGCGTTCGAACGTTCTTACCAAATCACGTCGCTCGAATAAGTCAGTCATCGTTTGTTGGCCAGCAGTTAATCAGACACCGACGGGGACCGATAGTTGCTACGGCGACATAGTTGGGACTAGCAACAGTTGTTCATCTTTGAAGGTAATTAATCGCCGAGACCGTAGGAAACGACCCCAATAAAATCTCAGCCGAATTCCGCGCGAGAGAGAAATAAAAAGTCCTCCGGGTCAGACTGCACACACGATGAAGACCCGCTTACGATAGACCTGTGACTGAAGAACGTGCGATTTTTGTCCTAGGCTGACGTTCGGACGGTAGAAAGGCAGCTTAAGAACAAGAGGCGGCAAGAGAGAGAGCAAGAGAGAGAGAAAAAAAAAGGACATACATTGTACAGTACCTGTCGTGCAGCCCCAAGGCCATGGTGTCCCCTCGATGCACAGGGTAGTCCATTCCCGCGCACTCAACCACAGCGCACCTCTGCAACAGAAACACTAGTGAGCGCGTGCAAGAACAGCCAATCGCGTCCTAGTTGCAGCGCTCGAACTGAGCGAAAAAACACCGTTATCGAATCGTTTATAATCTGGTGTTCCTGAGCTGTTCGTAGTCACCATGACAACCCCGTCATTATGATGAGAGTCGTATACCAGCTCAGTTACACCAAGATTACACCAGTTACACCGTATTTATTTATTTATTTATTTATTTATAGAGAGAGAAAATTCAGCCTATGAGCAGTTGGTGCAACGTTCTCATATTTATCCCAAGAAACTCACAGCCACCATTTGTTAAAACCTGGTAATGAATTGCTTATTAAAAAAACAAAACAAACGAAAACAAAAAAAAAAACCCTCACCCTCACTTCAACGTCTCACCTGTTGCACGTTATACGTTTATCGATTATAACAATTTCCTTAACATTCCTGACTCCACCATTCCTTCTCAAATGATCTCTTTCCCCTTTCCGTCTCCGCTTATTTTGGAACCCCCGGACAGCATATGGCGCTTCTATTAATATATTTTTCGCTGCTCATATTTTTGGGGGCGTCGTCTGCCAGCTGGGAGGTCCAATCCAAAAACACCCTGCTGGGTTACACGAGAGAGGCTCACCACGGAGAGATCAAGGAAGAAGAGACACCTCTGCAGTAATTAAGTGTACGGCAGAAAAGCACTAAACTTGGATGACATCATCAACATCAACATCATCATCATCATCATCATCATCATCATCATCAACCCATACCAAGTGACCTAACTGAAACCTGGCCTCGGTTATACTCCCTCAAAAAGCGTCCGAGATGTAGATTCTACCAACGTTATCGACCCGGTATTCTTCACAGGACTTTTTAATGGCAAGCACGAGGCGTGTACAATTGCTCAAAAATATTCGTTTGAAGGATGCACATGTGAAAGATGCACAGCACCAGATAAGGATATGGCTCAGAGCGTCAAAAGCGGCTTTAAAAACGTTAAGCTTAAGATCTTCACACGGTAGCGGTCTTGAAATACCAAGCGCGCGTAATTTTCTATTTACACTGGTTCAGCCAAGTTTCAAATCATTCTAACCGCCAAATATTTCATCACTTACTCTAAATAAATAAATAAATAAATAAATAAATAAAATACTTTCCTATTCAAACGTACAGTAAAATAAAATGAAAAAACAGCCATCGTGTCTTGCACAATGCCCCTGAACACAGCACTTGCCCACTATTAGGTTCTGCTACCTTTTTTTTTTGGGTTTTGGCGCTGACCCGTGATCCTCTAGATGCCTAGTGATAATCTGTACTTTAGAGGGGTGTTTATGGACGGTTATAACTGGCTGCTTTATTTATAATCCATGTCTCTGGTCAGAGGAAGGAAAACGACACTGGTTCAGGATCAAATAGGAAGCGGTTTGTTAGAATGTGCCAACGAGGTAACCGGTGTCAATGGACACATCGTTCACTTGCCCCCACTGTTCAGGTCAAGTCTTAAGTAAGCAGATCACCCCCCCTGCAACATCGCACCTCCCCAGCTTCTCTCCATGGAGATCAGGTCAGGGGTATCATTTCAAGATCACATGCAGGGTTTATGCTCGTTCTCAAGTCCAGGTCAAGTCCTAAATAGGATCACCAGGGGAAAATCAGAAGTCCGAGTCCGACAGGCTCTGGTCCGTCAAGTCTCAAATCCTAAACGAGCAAGTTCAAGCCGGGGTTCTAGACATCGCGAGTCTGGAACATTTTGCTATTGAACGTAGCCAAGAATTTCTCAAGAACACGCCATTTCAAATAACCAACCACGTATTTGACCTGTATCCCACTGGCCTCAAATACATCCTTCTTTTCAGAGCGTATACCATCCCTCCGACCCCGACAGCACGGACAATTCTGACCTCTTGGACCCAGCCATGGATGTCTGTGGCATTGCCAGTGTGATTCGACCTTGGAATAGCCCCAAGATCAGGAGATTGCGATTCCAGTGCTATGAAAAACTCGACACAGTGTTCAAAACTGTACTTTCCCAATCAGACCAGTGGCCTGGACGAGAGGGCCAACCCATCACAGGGCATAGTCGCACACAAACGCCAAATCAGCTGACCATGCACGTCTTTGGGCTGGGGGGAGGAAACCTGAGTACCTGGAGGAAACCCCCAAAGCACGAGGAGAACACAAGCTCCGTACATGCAGGACGGAGGCAGGATTCAAAACCCCCTAACCCCAGAGGTACGAGGCAAACGTGTTAACCACTGGGATATAAACCACTAACCCAACATGCCCTGCTACAGGCAAATCATGTTGCTCTAGATTAAGACGCCTTGTGGTTCATAGTTAAAGATCGGCCTACGTTACTTGAACCCAAACGATTCCAAGTGTTCGTTGGCGTTGGCTTGCACAAATCCTTAAGCATTTTAAACCTTTGTGCTTCTGCGACATTCAAGTACCCAACGTCAGACGGCGTACAATCCAAGTTTACAGTCCAGAACTAGATAAAAAGGACCCTACAATGGCTACCCGTCAGTCCTGGTTTTGGACCTCGCAATCTTGTAATTGCCCGAGAACGTCAACTACTAGTTCAGACATTTAAAATAAATAAATAAATAAATAAATAAATAAATAAAAATTGCTTCACAAGCATCTGAGAGCTTTTTAAAGAAAAATTTTATTGCTGTCAAATACTGGATAGACAAGCTGGACCACGAGCGTGTAAACACGCATGGTCTGTGCACACGCCTCATAGCTCAGATATCTGTCTTTTTGAACACAAGAAAAGAAGGTGTGCTCTCTTCCTAGTCGCGTATCCTTCGCTCTCACTTGCTTTGTTTGTTTTGACGCAGTCGAAACCAAAACACGGTGATTGATATAGGCCGAACGAGTACGCAGACCTACAGGATGATAAATAACGTGACACAAACTGGAAACCTTTGCAGCTTTATTTTCTTAGTCTTGGGGAAACAGACTCGTGTCCAACATGATATTCGATTACAGAGTGGGGGAAAAAACCCCAAAAAAACGTTATTATGTTATTAAAATGTGGTTATGATCATTAGCAATGGCACTTTTTGGAGGTAGTCAGAATGAGCAACATCTTGCTAAGCAATGCAAGAAAATAAAACAAACAACTTATAAGCGTAGTCCATTTTATTTGATTTTTTTCCCCCATGTTTCATTTTGAAGAAAAGTAACTCTTCGGGACCCAAGACTTAGGTTTTTCCCCGCGGGGTTATGAGTCACGCGAAAGACAACGCCGCGGTCACGTTCAATACGCAAGTCGATACCGAGATCATCCTATCCGTCAGCATTCCTATTCGTCATCTTCGTGACGGACGACGTGTACCGTCGACTCATCAGGCCTGGATACGGGCAGGGACGTCACAAAATAAAAACAGGAAAAACAGCTTCCAGAGGTACGTCCGGTATATACCAGGTGTTTCAGTATTAATTAAAGTGCACCTGTTATGGTTTTTCAAATAATTAATTTTCATGTAGCGTGTCATAGAGCAGATTGTGAATGTAAAAACATCTGGAAAGTTTAAAAAATAAATTTAAAAAAATCAATCAAAGCGCACGACATATGACTCCCGAAAGAAGGAACCAATTCAGCTGAATCGAGTCGTCGGTGATTCCAGACTTTACTTCCTGTACTAACCTACGTAGGTTTGGAACAAAAAACCCCGCCTCTGGTCTTCATCGCCTGCTCGCTGACAGCGGTAGGCCGATCACGACAGACTGGGACATCTGACCAATCAGAGCAGAGTATGCTCTCTGAAAGGAGGAGTTCAGAACTAATCATTTAGTGTTATATTTTCTAGCGACTTTTCATCCGCTGCTTAGCGCAAGCCAGCGAACACCTCAGGCGATTTGGCTAAACCAGGGTATATTAGATATATAAAACTTGTCGTGGGAAAACGAAACACAGTCCAGCCCGAGCAGGCGAACGCTTCAGCCCGGCTTCACCCAGCACGCCTCCACGTCCCCTCTTGGCTCTTTCCGTCTCTCCCCAGCAACACGCTCGCTGACAGACACGGGCATGTGCGACAGGGTCATGGCACCAGATGCCAGGTTTGAGGCGCAGACGACGAGGTGACGAGGGCCTACGTTTAACGCCGGGAAGCAGTCTCGCTCCCATGGCAACTGCGACAGAGCGGATTACGTAAGCGGTGAAAAATAAGAAGGAGGAAGAGAGGCTTTTAATAAACGCCCGAGAAGGCCGCTAGATATCCGACGAGTCTAATTAGAGGCCGGTGAAGTGACGGTAACGTCCCGAAATAAACTCGCCCGTGTTACCGTGTGACCACTTCTTTTTCTTTCTTTCTTTTTTTAAAACTGCATGTTGTTATTTGATGCAATTCTTCAACACTATTAAGTCCCCCCCCCCTTCTTCTTTCACCGTATTGCTTGGATCCAGAGATAAAAGCTTTTAAACACTCAGCCTCTGCGGTCTGAGTGGAAGAAAAAAAAAAAAACTAGATATATATCGACACGACGTTAAGTAGTCCTCCATTTTCATCACGTTTCTAATTCAATCATATCTCCTCGTCCATCCGGTCCAGGAGACGAAGACGCTCTTTTAGACCGGATTAACGCCTTCCATTTGAAAGCAGGGGTGTGGGGGGAGGGGGGGAGGGTTGTGGTGCGTACGCCCTCTGACCCATTTGGGAGGACGGCGCTGGGTAGAACAGATTGCTTTTAGACTACAGGGTTACGATGTCGTCACGCTCGAAATATACACCGCTCACTTCTGCAGCTCAGGAGCTACAGAGCGCCGTGCGTTTTTCCTTCTTTATTTTTTTACTTCACTTAATTTGTTTATTTACTTAAGAAGAATAATTGCACACGTTTAAGATTACAGGCTTAAAAAAAAAAAAAAAAAAAAAAAAAATTATAAATATTATTTTCCCACCATGATTAGACAATCAGTCAATCAGTAGCGTTATAAATAATAATAAATTTGTCCTGTACGGGATTTCGCAAAGTTTGTGTTTTTTTTGCCTCACATCACAAAATAAAAAAAAGGAAAAGAAATAATAATAATAAATAATAATAATAATAATAATAATAATAATAATAATAATCATCGCAAGCTCCTCTGAAAATTGCACCGTTTGCTTGATTTTGCGTTCGTCTCTGTGATCACCACATCCCGGAGGGACTGGTTAGTTTGCTTTCCTCTCCGCAGAGGGGTTCAAACTACTGACTACGATCCGTGGCCGAGATGAACTAAAAACGTCGCCTCGGCCCTTGAACGTGTTCCGTCAGTGGAAAGTCCGGTAGCTATCTAATAGATAGCCAAAAAAATATTTGTCGTGCACATTTAAATTTTAATAAACATTCGAATGAGTCCCGTTCATGATCGTGAAGCTCCGCCCCCAGGATCTAAGGTACAGAGCCCTTAGAGTACAGAGGGTCTATGAAGTGACTGACAGGAGGCGCATCCAGTCCAAACACCGATAACCGGTTTCTCACCGACTTCATGAACTTCTGTTAAAGCGTCTGTTTAATACGTTAGGTTTAAAAAAATAACATTCATGCGCTACATTTCTTCCAAGTTATTAAACAAGGAAATAAATTTTTTTTTTTTTTAATCGAGTATTGCACCTTTAATCCTGACGTCGCATCAGAAGTGAAAGTAATTCCGTGTTACGTTGCATTTCACCTTAATCACCGCGTTGCAGTCGCATCACACCAAAGCGCAAACACTCGGGAAACGCCATACAGATATTAGATATAGAGTGATCGATAGATAGATGTATATATATAGAGAGAGAGAGATATATAGATGAAGGTTTTGCGTTTCGGCGTGGCTCGTTGTCCTCGTCGTGACGGTGCATGTTGTAGATCGCACACATACGAGTACATGCAGGACACCAAGCTGCCTGAAAGCACATAGTCATAGCAACCAATGCCATTTCGCACGGACAATATCTCGAAGCAAGTCGGATCGATTATCGGTTATCGGACGATACCGGGATCACGATAAAACGCGAAAATCGGGGCGTCCGGTTTGAACACGGTGTGACCGGCTCCTGGAGGAAAGTGTAAGACGATCAGTCACGTGACTAGGGGGTTTTACATACAGTTTAACAGATAGATTAAGCTCTAGGACAACAACAAAAAAAGTTTGACCAAAATAAAACTGCTCGTCCTTTGTAAGTCATCTTTAAAACGTTCTAGCAGTCGCCCCGGTCACGTCTGATATTCCAAACTAATCTTATTTCTGTTTATTTAAACGCTGTAAAGCGAAATGTTCAGATGTGGCGTCTGTTCATGTTTATTCCCAACTTCTTAAAGTTAGCAGGCTAGGCTAACAGGCTCAGCAGGCAAACATAACAACACGGTAACGCGCGTGTTCTATTCCAGCGAATACCAAAACAAATCAATTAACTAATTAAAGATGAATCTTATTTAAGAGCGAGAAATGAATGGGTTGAGCGATCAGCGCTCGCGCTGTGCGGAAGGATTTCGGGTTAAAGCTCTAATCAGCTCGGTTACTATCATTACTACATTTAGCTCTGTAGCACATTAGCGCGGTGTCCACTCCATCTCCTAACAAATATCACGCGCTACGGGACCGATTAACCCGCAGACGCGCTGGGAACATTTAGAAGACACTTCAAACTTTGAATAAACGTGAATTCTTTACCTCTAGCGACGGGGTTTGCCCTTGTTTTCTTCTTTAAACCCCTCAAACCTACTCCACTCATGGACCTCCGCCGGACCACGCCCTCTTTATTCTGATTGGCTGCCGGCGCATAGGGCGGCGCGTTGCGCACTCGGCTGATTGGCTCGCTCGGCTGTCGCTCAACGCCAGCCGCTCAAAACTTCCGTTGCCGAAAGAAGTTGCGACGCGGCTCGGCGATTGGTCGATTCAACAAGCGCCGAAAGGAACACCACGGATTATGAGCAGGTAAAGGTGCAACAGTCAGCGTTTCATACTTTATTTCCCACTCGACTCACTTCTTAATAACGCGGGAGGTTATGTAGAAATGTTGTTCCCGTCACTCAGAACCAGTGTATAGCTTGAAAAAACAAAAACAAACCCCACTTTGGACACCTGTCTTCCGGTCCGGAATGTATGTATGTTTGTTTGTATTTAGGTTGACCTTTTTAGGTCGGTCGTTTTTTGGAAACGCCCCCCAGTTCCCATTCACATCCTAATAAATAGGCTAATAAATAATTATCAGAAGTTGCGTGTTTTTAGAGAGTTGCTTGAACTCAACTTTCAAGCAACTGAATGTACTTAAAAAAAAAGTGTTGTCATGACAGCCCTTGCTAAACTAACTCTAGTTGAACGATTGTAAATTGTGGGGGAGGAGCTTCGTGTACGTGGATTTGAATGGGGGCGGAGTCAATGAGTAAAAAAAGGTTCCAATTCGTATTGAACTCCACCAGTTTAACCTTTCCATCAATCCTACCTAATGCGCTGTTAATGAATAAGATGCATGGGGTCATGCTTTTAGAGGAAAATAATCCACAGCAGGGTTGTGTGATGAAACAGAGTTTCTGGTTTGATCCCAGTGTTAATTATTTTCCCAGAACAGCATCATATGAGTGCACGGTGGCTTACTGGTTCTCCCCGTGCTGCGGGGGTCTCCTCAGGGTACTCCGGTTTCCTCTGCCAGTCCAAAGACATGCATGGTAGGCTGATTGGCATGTCCAAAGTATCCGTAGTGTATGAATGGGTGTGTGATTGGATTGTGCTCTATGATGGATTGTCACCCTGTCCAGCGTGTACCTCGCCTCGTGCCCAATGCTCCCTGGGACAGGCTCCAGGTTCCCCGTGACCCTGTAGGATAAGCGGTATAGAAAATGGATGGATGGATGGAACATCATATTTTTATCCATTTATTGTTATACACAATCGACATATAGTTATGTTACATTACCATACAGAAAGAACACTTCACCATTTATATTATTATACTGTAGTATATAATTCTCATCCTGCAATCCTTGCTAGTCATTGCTGATCACTCCGGACTGGCGTCCTGTATTCGTGATAATTTTGGAAAACTGTACATTTTGCCTTTGTGTCACTGATTTGAAGGGCTTGGATGTGGACAGCGCACGTGTAGTTAAATTTTTACGCCGTTTGAGTGAATTTATGATGGGTGAAAGACGGCAAACGTTTTATAAATCGGTCGAATATAAACCGAATTAGAGTTGATTTTATCAGGGTTGGCACTGTTGTACAATCGAAGCTGGTTGGCCCTTTCCAATATGGCGCCCGCGTCGACGGCGGCTGTCATTTGTCAAGAGTACGCATGCGCTGACGAGTTGCGCGTGCGCAGTGCGAGTCGGGCAGTGACAGCGGCCTCTCCCTTTATTTCTTATTGGGTGGTTTTTCAAGCTGCAAGCTAGCTTCGCGTTAACGTTAGCTTGTTAGCTAGGCAGCCACGCGAGATAGTGGATCTGTCAGTCGTTTGTTCATTTTCTTTTTAGCGTGTATTTATTATTTAAAAATTTAACATTGACTTTAAATCCAGCTTGAGGCCTTGGTTAGTGTTGCTAGCTAGCTCGGAGCTAAGCTAACCGAGTTGTAAATGGCGTCGGATACGAGTGATGCCGAGGAATTTTACGACGCGGACGAGAACGTCAACTTGTCTCCGTCGCCGAATGTGTGAGTACACAATCCTGGCATTCGGTCGGGAAAGGTTTGACAACCGCTGCGGATTTTACGATTAATAAAAGTGGCTAATCAAGTTACAGCGAGGCTGAATGTCAAATCGCTTCATATGTGCTACACAGCTGCACTAGTTAGGGTTTGACGCGACGGCGTCCGCGCGCTGTGTAGTGCACTTGGAGTACACTAGAGAGGTATTTGTAACGCAGCCTGTGTTTCTAATTCATACTAACTCTTGTCGTTATGACTTCCTGCTTGCGTTTTGTGGTTTATTTTGCTATCTGTTGATATCATGACTGTCACTCTGCCAGCATGGAGGTTTTATTTATTTATTTACTTATTTCTGAGCTGTCTGTTTTGTTTATATAAAAGGCACAGGCGTGACACGTAGCACAACTCCGTTGGCGCAGGTGTTTATCAGTCTCCATCTCAATCTCACCTGACACAAGTTACTGGTTAACGAAGCTAAATAAAGCTCCAGTTCACACCGATTCAAGCTTTTGTTCTCGATTTAAAGCTTCTTTGAATGTGTGGGGGGAAATGGTGTTTGTGGAATAAAGTCGCTTAACGGATTAAACTAGTTTAAACGGTTCGGGAAAATTTGCGTAACCTTTAGCCCTGTTACTGTCAGAGGAGTCGGCTCTTTGAATCGAATCTTTTAGGTGAACCATGCGCTAGAGTCGATACGCCTTATTATTTCTTTCTTATTTTTCTAGCAGCTATAAACAGTCTTTCTTTTCACCATCTCTCTCGCCTCCTGTCTCTCCTTCTGTCTTTCTCCCTGCTCTCTCCATCCCCCCCCCTGTTATTCCATAATAATCCAAGAGTAGTGTATTACAGTGTTCTTTAAAAGGAAAGCAATCCATTGTAGAGTGTAATAAGTTTTAAAAGGTTGTATCTTTTTATTTTTGTTTTGTTTCCTCAGGTCACCTGCGAAGTTCGTCCTTCCCAAATGTCAGGTACGGCTCACGATCCTTCTCACAAAGACGAAGTTAAACTGTTGCGTTAAAACCTGTAATGTATTTATGTATTATTATTCAGGTGTAGGGTCAGCGTGAACATTGCGAGCACTGTGGGATGCGTCTCTCTCCGTCTTCTGTAGTCTTGTGAGGGCTGAATTCGACAGATGGTAGAGACGCCGCCCACGCGTTGTGTTGGGTTCGGGAATCGTTTCAGCGCGTGTGACTGCCGTGCGACTGTGAAACGAGCGCGTCACACTCGGTCCACAATCTGCCTCTGAGTCACATGCTCAGCACATCAGAATGCCTGCTTAAACCGGTATTGTGATGTCATCACCACACGATTAACGCAGAACCGCAAAGTAGGCGTTTAACGCAATCTGTATCTTTTTCAGTCCTGTAAATGTGTGTTCGGATTTGAACCACGAAGCGACTTGACACGCTCGACACTTCAGATTCTGGAGAGCGTTTGATTGGACGGAAAATCCGACGAGAAGCCGAAGTGCAGAGTGGCGTTTGAATGAAAAACTGTTGGTCCGTATCGGAGGTAGACCGCGAGAGACCGTGCATTTCGAATGCGTATAACTTCTAAATACAGGTTTCGGATCACTTTGGAGCACGTCATCTTAGAAATAACTTTAAGGCAAACATTCATATTAAAAGCCACAAAAGGCAGTATTGTTGAATATCGACGTGTTCACTCACGCGACTGTCGGTGGTTCCAGATCAATACGCCGATCGGATCAACTCGCGCTTTCTTGTCGAGACGCGATCAGAGGAAACGGCTTTAGATGTTGTGTGATGTGGAAGTGTAAGATTGCGTAGAAAGATTAAACTGCGTGAACGAACAGTGATGTGATTTACTTTTTAACCCCCCCCCCCCCCCCCCCCCCCCCCCCCCATCGTCCACAGGGTCTGGAGAACCCGGCGCAGGAAGATGCTGCTGTGTCAGAGCCTCGCCACGATGACTCTCTGCAGGTTACACTTGTTTCTCTGCTTTAGTTGAATGTCGGACTGTAAACAGCGTAACGCCGAGCTGCTCTGCTGTGTGAGTGTGTGTGTGTGTGTGTGTCTTGGCCGAGTCCCAAGCTCGCTCCGTCTGAGAACAAAAGCCGTGTTTGTTGCTACAGCGGCCCTTTCAGACACCCAGCAGAAGTGTTTCCTTAACAAACCCGCGCCTCTTCAGTCCTGCTACTGACGCCCTGCATCCCAGGAGACGGCGCCGTAGTCTACACAGGGGACGAGGAAATAAAACCAGCGAATACAACTGCTGCGTGCGTGACAAGACGCCCGTGACGCCGATTACGGGCTGTGCGTGGACGCCAGACGCCAGTTCTTTAACAGTGATGTTAAATAATAACAACGTTAACGTGTGTATGAAATAAAATGCTTTTCTGACCGTTCCACCAAAAATGGAGCCAGGGGAAGCCAAGAAAATCGGATCTATGCTTGGTTTTTCGTTTTCGCTCACTTGGTCCTGATTGGTTCATCCTTATTCTTGCCATAGCAACCGGTAGGCAAAAAAATCCGATTAAACAAGCTAAGGGATGCACACGTTTGAGCGATTAAATGTGGACGAATCCTAATGATGACTTCATTGTTATGATTCAAAACGCGTTATTTGGGACGTATATAATATATACGAGTTTGCAATTTGGAACGGTCATGTGACATTTTTATTGGCCACGCCTCTTCTAATCCGACCGTGTCTCTCTCTCGCTCTCTCCAGATCATAGACAGTATTATAGAGGAGAGTCAGAAAGGGGGCGGAGTCGAGGAGGACCTGTTGAGCTCTGAGGAGAAAAGCTCCGCCTCCTCCCTTCCAGTAGCTCCGGATCTCCCTGCGGCTCTTGATGTCGAACAGGAAGTGAGATCGCAGGACACCCCGGACAAGCAGGAAGCGGCTCCTGAAGGAGCTCGGGCGTCTCAGGAAGTACCTCCTCTGCCTCCGGACGTCACGTGCGCTCTGGGGCCGTCTCAATCCGCCGACACGGACGCGCCCAAAACGGCGGACATCTTGGATCAGGTGCCGCTCGGAGACAAACCGGAGTCGGAGTCGGACTCGTCCGGGCCGTCGAAGCCTCCCAGGCAGTTTACGGTGGAGCCAGATATCGTCGCGAGCACCAAGAAAACTCCTCCGACGAGACCGCCACCTCCAAGCGGGGCTGCGCCTCCCAGGCCGCCGCCCCCGGCTCGCCCCTCTCTTCCCGCCAGTAAGAAATCTCAGGAAACCATCCGGCCCACTAGGCTGGAGGGTGAGACGTCAGTTTTATTCATTCTCCTGTTATTCCCTAGACTAAAGAATAAACGAGTCGCCTGTTATTAAAGAGTGTGATCTTCAAGGTTATGAATCAGACGGTGTCGTGCGTTACACGTGAACTAGATGGAGGTGCGATGTTAAAAAAAAAAAGTGTGCTGTGTCGTGATTGGTCAGTGTCCGCAGATGGAGCGGAGGAGCCGTGTGGATTGGTCAGCCCCAACTCCAGTGCCAGAGGACTCGCTAAAGAGCTGCAGCACTCTCTGGACCTCGCCAGCGCCACCAGCGGGAATAAAGTGGTGACTGCGCAGGTGAGCTGGTCCTCTTCATTACATCTCACACACACACACACAAGTTCTACATTTGTGTGTATGATGTTGATGTGATGTTTGTGTGTGTGTGTGTAGGAAAGTGACGAGCGAGAGCCCAGTCCGAGCGGTAGTGAAACTCCTGGACCCCAGAGACCGCGCTCTAACTCAGGCAGAGAGCTCACTGATGAGGTACTGCTACACATGCGTGTGTGAGAGAGAGAGAGAGGTGTGTGTTGGATCTTCAGTCGTTCATTCAGGGTTTTTCTTGACCCTGCAGGAGATCCTGGCGAGCGTGATGATTAAGAACCTGGACACGGGCGAGGAGATCCCGCTGAACCAGGCCGAGGAGAAACTCCCAGCGGGAATCAACCCACTCACACTGCACATCATGAGGAGGACCAAGGAGTACATCACGTACGACTAGCATGTCTGATAAGAGATTTCCCATAATGCACCACTTAAAAAAAAATTTTTTTTAAATGGTATGGTAGCGTTTACGTCACGTCCGTTTTCACATCACTTCCCTTAAATACACGTTAAATCACAGGGGCGTTTGTTCAACTCCAACTTCTCTCTCAGATTAGACTAGATGAAGGTCACATGACAAAGCCCAGGTCATTTGGAGCAAACAAACCACGTGTTTTTTAATTTTTATAAACCAGTTTCCTCGAGTGGATTTTAGAGTGAAAATACAGGCAGGAGTCCCGAGCTGCTTCCCCGTCACGCCTTTATCTGTCAGGCCGTGTCCCCGGGTGTTTTCCGGAGTGGTGTACCCATAATCCCCTTCTCCACGCTCCCATCTGTCCTCGTTTTACAGCGCAACCCAGGCAACACATGACTGATCTTCACTCTCCTTCCTTTTTTTTTTTTTTTTTTTTTTTTTTGTAAACGGCGCATGTTCCTGAAATGGCTAACGATGCCTGAATGCTAGTGCTAACAACCTCGTGTCATTTTATTACTGTTCTGCATGCTAGAGGAGGATTTAGATCCACCGCGTGACTCGCAATATCTCCCTCCCCCTCTCCCCACAGGAACGACGCCGCTCAGTCAGACGACGATGATAAGAGTCAGGCTCCGCTGACCGACTCGGACGGAGGGAAGCTCAAACAGAAAACGTAAAACAAACAGAAACATTGCTTATCACCTGCTTTTGATTACTGATCGTCATAGTCCCATTTTCTGTTCTCGCTCTCTTCCTCTTCCTAGTTTTTATTTCACCTTTGTTCCTGATCCTTCAGTTTCTTTCCTTTACATTCTCATCCTCCTCTGCATCGTCCTCTTCCTGTTCTTCTTCTCCATCTTTTCAGTTTTTAAATTTATTAACCCTTCATCTTTTGGTCTTCTATTCACTGCTTTTTTCTGTTCTCTCCTCATCATCATCATCCTTTTGACCTTTTTTTGTTTTTGTTTTCTCCTTCTCTGGCTGCTCTTCTCACTCTGTTATTCCGCGCAGCACGCAGCTGAAGAAGTTCCTGGGGAAGTCGGTGAAGCGGGCGAAGCACCTGGCAGAGGAGTACGGCGAACGCGCGGTCAACAAGGTGAAGAGCGTGCGGGACGAGGTGTTCCACTCGGAGCAGGACGAGCCGTCGTCCAGCGATGACGAGGGCATGCCGTACACGCGGCCCGTCAAATTCAAAGCGGCCCACGGCTTCAAGGGCCCGTTCGACTTCGACCACGTCCGAGTGGTGCAGGACCTCAGCGGAGAGCACATGGTGAGGAGGAGGAGGAGGAGGAGGAGGAGGAGGGGCAGGGGCAGGGAACCGAGGAATACTGAACAGTTAAATGAGTTATGTTATTGTGTGTGGTCAGGGAGCGGTCTGGACGATGAAGTTCTCTCACTGCGGCCGGCTCCTGGCTACAGCCGGGCAAGACAACGTGGTACGCATCTGGGTCCTAAAAAACGCATACGACTACTTTAACAACATGAGAATCAAATACAACACTGAGGGTAGGAACCTGATTATTTTACTATAACCGCACAACAGTGTTCTATTCTTTATATATAAAAAATATATATATTTTATATGTGCATCACATTTTATTCTTTGGCTGTAGGTCGCGTCTCGCCATCGCCATCTCAAGAGAGTTTGTGCTCCTCCAAGTCTGACACTGAAGGAGGGGTAAGACACACACATACACACGGACTGCGCTCTTACACAATAAACATTAATAAGCGTCGGTAAACAATAAACGCTAATGAGCATCTGTAAACAATAAACAAAAAGCAATCTTTTGCTTGTAAATGCTTCCATTAACTTGTATAATGGGTTTTAGAGAACAGGCTTCTGTAAGTCTCTGGATGAGCGCATCTGCTAAATGTAAATATAAACGTTGATCTCTCTCTCTCTCTCTCTCTCTCTCTCTCTCTCTCTCTCCCCTGCGTGCCAGCCGGCGGGAGCAGCGGTGGACGACTCGGACCTCGAAGACAAAACCGTCCCCTTCAGGCAGATTCCCTTCTGCAAGTACAAAGGCCACACAGCCGACCTCCTGGACCTCTCCTGGTCAAAGGTGAGAGTTTGACGCCCGTCTCTTCCCCCTGTCTCAGTCGATAGACTCCCGACTGATGCCTTCCTGTCTTCACAGAACTACTTCCTGCTGTCGTCGTCCATGGATAAGACGGTGCGCCTCTGGCACATATCGCGGCGAGAGTGCCTCTGCTGTTTCCAGCACATCGACTTCGTCACGGCGATCGCCTTCCATCCCAGAGTGAGAGCGCTGCCGCCGCGTCCGCTTCTGACGTATCTGTGCGAGGAAAGCGCAGCCGGGTAACGTGTGTCTGTGTGTCTGTGCAGGACGACCGGTACTTCCTGAGCGGCTCGCTGGACGGCAAGCTGCGCCTGTGGAACATTCCGGATAAGAAGGTGGCCCTGTGGAACGAGGTGGACGGCCAGACGCGCCTCATCACCGCCGCCAACTTCTGTCAGAACGGCAAATATGCCGTCATCGGCACCTACGACGGGCGCTGCATTTTCTATGACACCGAGGTGTGTGTGTGTGTGTGTGTGTGTGTGTGTGTGTGTGTGTGGGGGGGGGGGGGGGGGGGACAACAAAAGAAAAACCGCTCACTCACATGCCATACAGTTGTTGGGTCTGATGGTCAGGGGTGCACATATTTTTGGCTATATGGTTTATATTTATGCACAAAATGACTTTTCCCCCTCTTTTGTGTTTTGTTTATCCATCAGCGCCTTAAGTACCACACGCAGATCCACGTGCGCTCCACCAGGGGGAGGAACCGCGTGGGCCGCAAAATTACCGGCATCGAGCCTCTGCCTGGAGAGAATAAGGTAATTAATCATGATCACACACACACACACACACACACACACACTTACCCTTTAGTGTTAAATGAAATCAGACAGCGATTTCTCTTTTCTCACCCCCGTCAGATCCTGGTGACGTCGAACGACTCTCGCATTCGTCTGTACGACCTGAGGGACCTGTCGCTGTCCATGAAGTACAAAGGCTACGTGAACAGCAGCAGTCAGATCAAAGCTAGCTTCAGGTGAGGAAGCAATTTGTGTGGCCACACCCCCCACAACAAGCACTTGTGATAACAGTAATAAAAACATGGACACACCCATTTCTGTGATGTTTTGTATGTTTTTCTTTCTTTCTACAGCGTTCACTTATCAATGATATCTGAATTGATTTCTCAATACAGTTTGTGTCTGGAAAGTAAATCTAACTAAAAACATTTGCCCCAAATCAAAGTGTTCAATCATAAATGTTGATTTGAATCAGTGAATCATTTCATTTGAATAAGTGAATCATTCCAGCAGTGGAGCTCGGTTATGAATCATACAAGACCAGATTTTTCTAGTTTTTTTCATTTTTAATTTTATAGAAACGGTGTCACGTCAGTAGCAGATTCCTGATTTGTCTTTTTAAAATAATTTTTATTTAACATAAAGCTTAACGTGCTAAACTAACCGCCGCATATTTTCTGCTCTCTTAGTCACGATTACTCGTTCATCGTGAGCGGCTCGGAGGATCGCTACGTGTACATCTGGAGCACGTACCACGACCTGAGCAAATTCACCTCGGTACGGAGGGACCGCAATGACTTCTGGGAAGGAATTAAAGGTAAAAATGAAACGGAGGAGGTGTCCGTGACGTCTCGTCTAGTAACGAACGCGAGATGTTGATGTGTGGAAACGTAACCGTTTGTGTCTCTCGTAGCCCACAACGCCGTCGTGACGTCGGCCATCTTCGCGCCGCACCCGGACCTGATCGTGCCCCAGGAGCCAGGGGCGGAGAAACCCGACACAGAGTGCAAGAGCGACGTCACAGACGAATCCGAGCCCATCCCGTCAGGTAACGCCTGTAACCATGGCAACCTGCGTGGCGCGGCATTCGTTTTCATGTCTGACGTTAAACATACGATATTTCTCTTCCCTTACAGGAGCTTTAAAAACGGATCACACGGAAGTTCTCCTCTCCGCCGACTTCACAGGCGCCATCAAAGTGTTCGTCAACGTGAAAAAATACTAAGCGCTTTAAATCTGTTGGACTTGGGACTGGGGGGGGGTGGAGCTTTGTCAAAAAACAAAACAAAAAAAACCCAAGATGATTCTACGAGTATCACTTTATTGTATTGTCTTTAATCGGAGGACTATAAACCCCGCCCACAGCTCCTTCTTCGTCTAGCGATCGGCTTCTGGTGAGTGCTCTGAGAGGGGGAAGCGGGGACGTCGTCAAGCCCCGCCCTCTGTGCAGGGAACAGGGACCCAGGAAGTGGACATGGTGGAGGACAATCGAGGACGGAAACGGAGGAACGTATCTAGAACTCGACGCACTTCTTTTATCTTTCATCATTCTTTTTCTTTCGGCAGACAGCGGTCATTTTACAAACGAGGTCGGTTTGAGGAAAAGCTTAACTGTTCTCGGGGGAGGGGTGTGGGTGGGATGAAATCTAACTGCAATGTCGCGAGTCTCGTTTATCGATCAAGTTCTCACCGTGTTTACACTTTTTTTGTTTGTACTCGTGCCCGTTCGACAGAGCTGGCACAGCTGATTATACATTGTGTTTAGCCACACCCACACAACTCCATAAGAGGCAAAGTCTGCAGAGCTGAAGACGATAAAATGGCCACTAAACGGCGACAGAGCACCTCGTGAACACGGCACGTGCTCAATTTTCCAGTACCGCTGGAATTTTCAGGTCACCGCTGAAACAGACGCGCACTGACCCCTCCCCCCTTTTTCTCCGTTCAGTACAGCTTGAAATAAATAAGTGATTCGGATGCGACAGCGTAACCTGGGAATGAACTCTTCGCCACTCGTACGTCTCCTTGCGTGTAAATGTACACCGCGCTAAGCTACAAACGTTTTCCGAGTCTGGTGCAAACGCTGTGGCGAAGGACTCGTGGATGAATCCGTTCGTACTCGGTTTGATAAACGAGGCTCGCCGCGTCACACTCGCGGGACCAGGTCAACGTGCAGGTGCAGCGGTGTTATTTTTTGGTTTGTTTATTTTTGATGAAAGCCGAATCGCCGCTATGTTTCGTATCGTACTCTGATGAGGAGGAAACTGCATTTGATCAGAAAACATTTTGTCGGTGAAGATAAGTGTTGTTTTTTTTCTCCCCCCCCCACATGACCAGAGACGTAGTTGGGACATTCAGCTACAGTTTGACCAAATGATCAGAAGTTGAATTATTCTTCGCCATTCTGAACGTTTTTCTTGCTGCTGTTTTTCACTTTGTCTTGCATTTGTGTGGAAAGTTAAGAATGAGCCACATATCATAAATTACAGCTGCAGATCTGATCTCTCACACACACACACTTCTAATGGGTTCCTGTTTGTTCTGTTGCCGCTCCAACACCATTTCACATGTGTTCATCAGTGTTATAGAACGACATGATTTTTTTTTTTTTTTTTTTTTTAAAGGATTCATAAAGAATAAAGTGTAATGGTTTTCTCTGTGCACCATGAGGAAATCTCGAGGAAGACTACGCATTCATGTTGGGGTTTTTTCAGTAAATGCTTTATCGTGGTCAGCATTTCTGTGGTGTAAGGGATCATTTGTGTATTTTAATTATTTGGCTCCGTGTGAGCAGATTGAAAGAAAGGGAGGGGGGAAGAGAGATAAGGGAGGGGGGAAGAGAGATGGGGGGGGGGGGGGGGTAGCAAGGGGAAGAGAAAAAGAGAGGGGGGGAGAAAGAAGAGAGAAAGGGAAGGGGGAGAGAGAGGGAGAGTGAAAAAGAGACAGGGGGAGGAGAGAAATAGCGAGGGGTGGGAGAGACAGAAAAAGAAAGGGAGGGGGAGAGGAAAAAGCAGGAGAAAGAGGCAGGAGGCAAGGGGGGAGAGAGAGAGAGAGAGGAAGAGAGACAGCAGGAGGGGGAGGAGAGACAGAAAAAGAAAGGGAGGGGGAGAGGAAAAAGCAGGAGAAAGAGGCAGGAGGCAAGGGGGGAGAGAGAGAGAGGAAGAGAGACAGCAGGAGGGGGAGGAGAGAAATAGCAAGAGGAAGAGAGAGAAAAAGGGAGGGGGTAAGAGATGGGGGATAGGAAGAGAAAGGGAAGGGGAGCGATAGAGGGGGAAGAAAGACAGGGGGAGGGGAGAAATAGCAAGGGGAAGAGAAAGAAAGGGAGGGGGGAAGAGAGATAAGGGAGGGGGGAAGAGAGATGGGGGGGGGGGGGGGTAGCAAGGGGAAGAGAAAAAGAGAGGGGGGGAGAAAGAAGAGAGAAAGGGAAGGGGGAGAGAGAGGGAGAGTGAAAAAGAGACAGGGGGAGGAGAGAAATAGCGAGGGGTGGGAGAGACAGAAAAAGAAAGGGAGGGGGAGAGGAAAAAGCAGGAGAAAGAGGCAGGAGGCAAGGGGGGAGAGAGAGAGAGAGAGGAAGAGAGACAGCAGGAGGGGGAGGAGAGACAGAAAAAGAAAGGGAGGGGGAGAGGAAAAAGCAGGAGAAAGAGGCAGGAGGCAAGGGGGGAGAGAGAGAGAGGAAGAGAGACAGCAGGAGGGGGAGGAGAGAAATAGCAAGAGGAAGAGAGAGAAAAAGGGAGGGGGTAAGAGATGGGGGATAGGAAGAGAAAGGGAAGGGGAGCGATAGAGGGGGAAGAAAGACAGGGGGAGGGGAGAAATAGCAAGGGGAAGAGAAAAAGAGGGGGGGAGAAAGGAAAAAGCGGGAGAAAGAGATAGAGGGAGAGTGAAAAAGAGACAGCGAGAGGAAAAGAGACCAGGGAGGAGAGAAATTGCAAGGGGAAGAGAGACAGGGAGAGAGACAGACAAAGAAAGGGAGGGGGAGAGAGGAAAAAGCGGGAGAAAGAGGTGGGAGACAGAAGAGAGATGGTGGGGGAAGAGGTAGGGGGCAAAGAGAGATCGAGGGAGAGGAAGAAAGAAAAAGACAGAGGGAGGAAGAGGCAGGAGAAAGAGAGACAAAGGGAAGGGGAGAGAAAGAAGGGGGGGGAAGAGAGACAGAAAGGGAAGGGGAGAGAAAGAAGGGGGGGAAGAGAGACATAGAAAGGGTGTAGTAGAGAGAAAAAGAGTCAGGGAGGGAGAGAGAGAGACAGAGTGTTTTTCCTTTTGACCACGCCCCTTCCATTTTTAGATGATACATTGAACCGTCTTATGTTGGGAGAGCACTTGGGGCGTGTACGAACAGAACTTGTGGGTCCGACGCGAGCGGGTTATACCACCACGAGCTGTTTATTGTAAAGACTGCGAGACTGATCATCAGAAATCTTTACAGAGGGACTTTCCTTAAAAGAACAAAACTAAGACACCTGTACAAATAAACGTTTCGACTTCATTTTACAAAAAAAAAAAAGAAAGAAAACAACCCCTGGTCCGACGCCTTGTCTACAATCGGAGCAGCCACGAAGAGGAGGATTCTGGGACAGGAACTCCTGGCCCAAGTCCAGTTGTGAAGCGTTACAGAGTGTGTGTGTGTGTGTGTGTGTGTGTGTGTGTGTACACGTGTGTGGGGAGCAGTTCATCGAAGCTGCTTGAGAAACAAGGTCACGCAGGTCAGTGTTTGCTCTTCTTGGATTTCTTGTGCGAGCGGTGTGGAGAGCGGGACGAGGAGCGTCTGGACCGGCGCTGTGGAGACGGAGAACGGGAACGCTTGGACTTGCGCGGAGAGCGCGACCTCGTCCTAAACACAGAGATTTAGATTATTATTATTATTATTATTATTATTATTTTTATTATATATTCAGGGTGTGGTGCTGTTAATAATCCACATCATCAACAAACAAGTCGTACTTCATTTTTTTTTCTCCCGTTTATAGTTGCGTTCAATGTTAGTGTTATGGAACATCAATCAACATCGTGTGTGTGCGCACACCTCTCCCTCTTGTCCTCCCCTTCCCGGCTGTGTCCCCTGCTCCTCTCCCGGTCCTCGCTCTTCTTACTCCTCTCCCGATCCCGCTCCTTGTCACGGTCTCGATCCCGCTCTTTCCCTTTGCTCTTGTCCTCGGCTCGCTCTCTCCTCTCCTCCTTCTTCGCCTTGTCCTTCTGCTTGCTTGACGGTTTCTCTCTCTTTTCCTCCTCGTCCTTATCGAACTCCTGCCCCGAGGAGAGAGGATTTTTAGATTTTTTTTTTTTTTGCCTAGTTTGTTGGTCACCATAGTAACTGAGCATTCGGCACGCCTCGTGCAGAAATGAACAGCTGGAGATTTAAATACTAGTATCATGAGTGAAGCCCGTGTGTGTGTGTGTGTGTGTGTGTGTGTGTGTACCTTCTGTAGCAGTTTGTTCCTGTAGTGTTGAACTTGCTGTTGAAGGCTTGTGTTGGATTTCTTCTGCCTTTTCCCTGACTCCAATTCGTCCTGAAACTTCATCACTTTCACCTAACACACACACACACACACACCGCTTTATTGAGCATAACTCACCCTTTCATTCTGATCTGATTATTCCTTTTCAGCCGGTGCTTTATTTCCGAGCCTCGCGCCGCGTCTCTCACCTCCAGCTCTCGCAGCCGGGTCCGCTTGCTCTCGGACATCTCGAAGTTGCGCAGGCTGCTTTTAAACTCCGCCCCCTCGAACCTGCTGGGGCTCGCCACGTCGTCGTCGTCGCCGCTGCTGCTGTCGTCGTCCGAGTCGGCTTCGTTCTCCTTCGTGCCGCTGAGAGAGGGTCGTCAATTAAAGGTTTTGAAGGAAGAAGGAAAAAAAAAAAGTGGGTTCAAAGAAACGAGAGACGGAGAGACTTTTACCTCGCGCTCGTCTCGTCCTCGGAGTCGGATTTAGCTGCGGGATCAGACAGGAGAGATCAGAACTGAGCGGTAATGAAATAAAGATGAAGGTGGGAAGAGAGTTTGTGGTTACCAGAGTGTTCCACGTCATCCACTCGCTCCCACTTAGACAAGGCGATGCTCGGTAACGTCTTATCCAATCCTTCATCCACTGAGAGAGAGAGAAATAGAGAATATGAGAGAAAGAAAGAAAGACTATCTAGTCTAAGAAGTCGTAAACGTGACACCGATGGGCGCAGAGAGGCCCCCCCCCGCACTCACGTGGCACGCCGTCGATGTCGTCCATCACGGGGCCGAGCGGCACGCCATCGATGTCGTCCACAGGGACGCCGTCGATGGAGGACGGGTCCCAGGGCATGGGCGATCCGTCCAGGTCGTCTAGCGGCGTCCCGTCCAGCTCCGCCCCGTCCAGAGGAACGCCGTCTAACGGAGCGCCGTCCAAATCAGGAGAGGCGGCCTAAGGGAGACGATTCTACATTACCCAGAGTGCACTTCTAACCGTCAAACCTTTGGCTTTAGGCTCGGCACTGCTTAATCTCCATCTTCCAGATGAATTTGAGGTAAACAAAAACCTTTCTAATGAAGCCATTTTGTTCCGGTAGACGTGTTCCATTTCACCGCTTGAAGATTTTTCATAAAATCGATACTAAATTGAATTTAAGTCTGTAATATGGCAGAATTTCCAATAAACCCCATCACTGTTACACCCTACGTAGCGAGCATATAGCGTCGATTCATTTCAGTTAGATAGCAGCCATTGTGGTCTTTCATGGTTAGGTACTACTAATCTTGTTAGTATTAGGGTTTATCTCTAAAGGTAAAAGGTCACCTCTGTCCGCTCGGGCAGTTCCTCTCCCGGTTTGATGAGCCCCAGGAAGATGTTTTGCAGCTGGATCAGAAAGGATTCCGGGTAGATGGCCCAGTCCTCCCAGGCGCGAAAGCATGTCATGATCCTTTGCTGGAGAAAGCGGGGAAAAGGGAAGAGAACTCGTCAGCGAACAGGAAGGAGTTTAAAACGAAGCGACGGTGTTCCCCCGTGACGCCGCGTTCACCTTGAACTGCTCGGCCTGCAGCCTGGCCTGGATGTTCCGGTACGCCTCGCCCATGTCGCTGAAGATCTGCGGCAGCTTCGACTCGAAGCTGCACACGAAAAAAAAAAACAACACACACGCCGTTTTTTTTTCCGCTCCCAAGTTGTGTGAGGTCGAAGACACGGTTGAGAGACGGATCTTACTATTTGCGGTAGTAGGACGCGTTCGACACTTTGGCGCTGGAGTTGTACAGGATATCCGACACCAGATAAAGCCTCGCAACCTGCACGACAAAACGGCAGGACAGGTGAGGATCCAGCACCTAAAAGTACCAGCAGGATTTTTATACTGTGTGGGTGTGTGTGTGTGTGTGTGTGTGTGCCTTCTTCTGCAGCGGTGTCTGTATCATCGAGAGTGACTCAGCGATGCAGGACACCACCTCCTCTGCAGCCTCCGCCCTCTCCAGACAGAAGAGCATGGCATCACCGATCTCCACCCTACGGGGGGTTAAAGCCCTCAGTAACACCTCCAACTGCTCCCTGTGCCTGACACACACACACACACACACACACAATTGCATTACTGAGCTCCCTCCATCACCTCCACGCGGCCTGATGTAACAATGCAACACATACTCGGGCTTGAGCTGCCCTTTCTTTAGCTCCTCCTCCTGGAAAGGGGCGGGGTCTTCCTCAGGCTCCTCGTCTCCGTGGAGATAGGGATTGAGGACAGGGGGCCTCCAGAGAGAGCCGCCCCGGAACATTCGGAACATCGACGTCTTCCACTCATTCAGATTGTCGCCCTGAAAGAGAGAGAGAGAGAGAAAGAGAGAGAGAGAGAGAGAGAGTAATAATGGTGAAGAGGAAGACAAAGGGAGACAAATGAAGGAGGAGTAGACAGATTGAGAGGGTCAGCGGTGGACAGAGAGGGAGAGCGACACACAAAAAGAATTAATCATGAGAGAGAGAGTAATAGTGCAGAGAAAGAACGATATAATGGACGAGAGACAGACGGAGAGAGATGATGGGGAGAAAAATAAAGAGGTGGAGAGAGGAAGTGTGAGGACAAGGAGGAACAAGAGACGGCGAGCGAGAGAAAAAATTAATGGGAACGAGAGAGAGAGAAAGATATCAAAGCAAAGAGAATGAGAGATAGTGACACAGATCAAAAGAAAATGAAGAAAGAGCGAGAGTGGGTGAGAGAGAGAGAGAAGTTTCAATCTCATGAAAAAGAAATGAAGTAGATGAAGCAGGTTTTCAGTTGTTACTGTGTGTGTGTGTGTGTGTGTGTGTGCGCGTGTGTGTCTGTGTACCTGCAGTATAGAGAAGAGCTTCCACCTGTAGTACACATGCTCCTGACACTTATTATCAAACAGAAATCTGTAAAACGAACACAGAGTGTGATGAAACAAACCTGAAGGTGGAATTCGTCTATAATTAAAGGGAGCGGTTATGAGGAAGCATTACTGCGTCCCCCAGGTGAGTAGCGACTATCAGATCCCACACGCTTCGCCCCACATTCTGTCTGCTCAGAGAAAATCAGTTCAGTGGAGGGAAAAAAAATTAAAGTTTTATTTCACAATGTTTTTACTACATCTGCAGAGGAGTTCCAGTTCAGCGTTCCCGCTACCCCGGGACCAGCGTCCCTGCACTACACTCGCAGGAACCGAGACCGTTATGTAAAATAACTAAAGTGATGCATGCTGGCCCAATGCAAAACACAGGACGTAGCTAAACACAAGGTGTGTGGTTCTTTGCTGGAGTAAAAGCTTCCTGGAAACGGAAGTCCTACAAAGGGTCCTGCATTTCTGTAAGTAAGTAAGTAAGTAAGTAAGTAAGTAAGTAAATAAATAAATAAATAAATAATCTTTCCGATTTTGGAATTTAAAAAAAAAAAAAAGTTTGTGAGTTCTGAAAAAGTTCTAAAGGTTCTGAAATTTGGGGTATTATTTATTTTTTTTCTGAAAAGGTGTTGAGTTCCAAAAAAAAAAAAAAAAAATCTCGGAGTGTGAAATAGCTTTTTTGGGTCCTGAAAAGGTTTTGAGTTAAAATTGAGTTCTGAATAACATTTTTGAGTTCGGAACGTTCTTGAATCCCGAAAGATTGAGCTCTGAATAAAGGGTTCTGATTTTTTTTTTGATTTTGAGGTTTGAATGTTTGAGTTCTGAAAGTTCTTGAATTGAACGAGTTCTGAAAAGGTTCTGAGCTCCAGAAACATCCGAGTTCCGAATCTTTTGAGTTTGAAACAGCTGTTTGAGTGCTGAAAAACTTCTGAATTCTGAACTCGGTTCCTCAGGTTTAAATACACCATCTGAAAAAGTTGAGTTCTGTCAAAAATTAAATAAAACAAAAAGAGCTGAACTGCTGAAAAGGTTCTGAGCGAACGGTACTGCACAACCCCATAACGCTCGTGTAACACACGTGTATATGGGAATTAAGCGAAACACTGAGAATGTTGATATTAATACTGAAACGTGCGATACTTTAACAATAAAATACCAACAGCGTGAGCTTATTTAGCAGAAACGATAACGACCTCACATTCCCACACACCTGAAGTCTGGGTTGTTCTTCTCTCGGCTCATGATGATGGCCTCGAACATGGGTCCCTCTCTCACCACAAACTCGATCATCCTGTGGATGAGGCACAGCAGGTTCCTGGCCGCACAAAAGACAAAAGGATATGAGAGCATGAATGAGTGTACGCTCCTCCCTCAACTCTCCCTCTCTCTCACTCCTTCATCCGGTCGTCTATGGATATATGTCAGTTCTGTCTCACCCTGAAGTACCTCAAACGTCATTTCAGTTCCCAAAATGAATACTGAGAGGAGTGTTTAAGAGGATGTTAAAAAGCCTGGATTACCCTGAGCAGAGCCCCTCGGACGCGCGTCCGGTCCACGGATTTTATGCGAAGAAAAACACGCCTCCAGCCGGGCGATTAAATAATACCACAATACTGATTTTACTTATTTATAGTTGTAATAATCAGGATTAAAAAAAAATAATTAGTTGTAATAATCGTTTAAGCTGCAAAATGTATTTGGAGAGAGGAAACGTAGCTGTGAGCGAACCTGTGGGACGATTTCCTTCCAAAATCGAATGCAAACCTGATTCTCCCCACATTATTAAATCACTTTCTAATTATCCTCCAATTTTTAATTATTTGTAGCGTGCTAGATTTAACATGACGCTTTTAAGCTATTTTCAGGAATTCCTTAGTTGCGATTCTTAATAAATACAGCGGTCCGATGTTGAATACGGTCCCTTCCGAAACTACTGGAACAGCAAGGTCAAAGCAAGGTTTAGGTTCTCCCGTCAGTCTCCTCTTCAGGAGGTGAAACGCTGCTCGGTTGGGTTAAGGTCTGGTGATTGAATTGACCAGTCTACCATCATGAGTTCATCATCAATAAAGATTAGTGAGAATGTTCCAGAAGCAGCCATGCAAGCCCAAGCCATGACGCTACCTCCACCATGTTTCACAGATGAGCTTGTATGTTCTGGATCATGAGCAGATCCTTTCTTTCTCCGCACTCGTAACGGTTCATCTTGGTTCCAGAACTTTTGTGGATCACCTCTGTATTTATTTTTCTGGAATTCCAATCTGGCTTTCTGATTCTTACTGCTCATAAGTGGTTTGCATCTTGTGCTATGGCCTCTATAGTTCTGCTCTCAAAGTCTTCTTCGAACGGTGGATTGTAACACTTTCACCCCTGCCCTGTGGAGCTTGATGGTGATGTCACTACCTGTTGTTTCTGGGTTTTTCTTCACAGCTCTCACAACGTTTCTGTCATCAACTGCTGTTTTCCTTGGCCATCCTGTTTGATATCTGCTTGTTAGTACACCACTGGTTTCTTTCTTTTTCAGGACATTCCAAGTTGTTGGGCTATGTCCAATGCTTATGCAATGGCTTTTCTCAGTTCCAAAATGGCTTGCTTTTCTCCCATAGACAGCTTTCTGGTCTCAATGTTGGTTTATCCTTTTTAACAACAAATGCAGTCTTCACAGATGAAACCCAGAGCTCGAACCAAGCGTAGACATTCAGAGCTATTAACTGTTTAATCAATCAATCTAACGGGGCACGCCTGGGTAACAAAAAAAACACCCATCAGTCACATGTTCCAATATTTCTGATCACCTGAAAAATGGGTGGGTTCAAACAAAAGGTGCCATGTTCTAAGCTGTTGAACACGCCTAGACGTAAATGTCAGGAAACGAAAGCTGACCTATCGTCTCGTTCGTCTTTTGATCTCAAACCCAAATGTCCAAAACGTATAGCGAACGCAATAGAATCGGCCTTGCTGCTCCGATACTTTCGGAGGGGGGCGGTATATATTTGTCTATCGTTAGCCGAGCCCAAAATACGCCGAAAGATGTTATTTCGCAGGAGTGAACTCGAAACATTCCCGGAAGCATTCGAGAGTCGAGACAAGAGCTCACCAGTGTCCGCTGGGGCGAAGTGGGTGGGGCTTACGTGGCAATCAGGTAATATCGGAGAGTCCCGAAATCGGCGCAACTGTCAATCATTCCAAACTTACATGTTTTTATTGGAGCAAAAAAGATCAATCTTTTTTTAATGTTTTTTTTTGGGCTAACAAAAACAAAACAACAGGTCTGAATTTCGAGAGCTTTATTATTTACTGATTTTAATTGTTTCGAGACATTCAGGGATCTGTTGTGAGGCTGATTTTGCTGTGAAAATGACCGTAACCTTGTACATCGTGAATTTTTGAATTACCGTACAGTCCTCTCTAATGTACACACAGTTTCTTCAACATACCATGGGGTTATCTACGCCTGACTGACACTTGATGTGTGTGTGTGTGTGTACTGCAGCACTATAATAGTAATTCAAGTCATTCATTAAAGAGCATGTACTACCTTAATGTTATGTCATTGCCACCTGGGACTGTTGTTCTGTCTAAGTGTGTGTATGTGTAAGTGTGTGTGGGTAAAAAAAAGTGTGGCTTTTTCTGAGTCATGCTGTGATATTAAATGGATAAAGAGCGTGTACCTTTCTGATGGGATAACCACTGTCACTATGGCGTCGTACAGAGTCTGTTCGTGACGTCAAACCACGTGATGAAGATACAAACAATAACGTAAGTTTAGGCTTGTTAAATAATGAAACCATACACAACACTGCAACACATCCTCACTGTCCTACGCCTAATCATGTCAAGGTTAGAGTTATTATCATTATTATTATTATTATTATTATGTGAGGTAACAATTAATACCACTTACCCAAAGGACAAATGATTAAAGGCACAAAAAATAAACATCTCTAATCTATCATATGGGGTAATTTGAGCAAAACAGTATTGTGCGTCTAAGATGGTTTCATATGCCTGATGTCAACCTTTCATATATATATTTATTTATATTTGCTGTTCCCTCAAAATAACTCAACACACAGCCATTAATGTCTAAACCACTGGCAAAAAAGTGAGTACACCCCTAAGTGAAAATGTCCAAATTGGGCCCAATTAGCCATTTGCCTCCCCGGTGTCATGTGACTTGTTAGTGTTACAAGGTCTCAGGTGTGAATGGGGAGCAGGTGTGTTAAATTTGGTGTCATCGCTCTCACACGCCCTCATACTGGTCACTGGAAGTTCAACATGGCACCTCATGGCAAAGAACTCTCTTAGGATCTGAAAAAAAGAATTGTTGCTCTACATAAAGATAGCCTAGGCTATAAGAAGATTGCCAAGACCCTGACACTGAGCAGCAGCACGGTGACCAAGACCATACAGTGGTGTAACAGGACAGGTTCCACTCAGAACAGGCCTCGCCATGGTCGACCAAAGAAGTTGAGTGCACATGCTCAGCGTCATATCCAGAGGTTGTCTTTGGGAAATAGACGTATGAGTGCTGCCAGCATTGCTGCAGAGGTTGAAGGGGTGACGGGTCAGCCTGTCAGTGCTCAGACCATACGCCGCACACTGCATCAAATTGGTCTGCATGGCTGTTGTCCCAGAAGGAAGCCTCTTCTAAAGATGAAGCACGAGAAAGCCCGCAAACAGTTTGCTGAAGACAAGCAGACTAAGGACATGGATTACTGGAACCATGTCCTGTGGTCTGATGAGACCAAGATAAACTTATTTGGTTCAGATGGTGTCAAGCGTGTGTGGCGGCAACCAGGTGAGGAGTACAAAGACAAGTGTGTCTTGCCTACAGTCAAGCATGGTGGTGGCAGTGTCATGGTCTGGGGCTGCATGAGTGCTGCCGGCACTGGGGAGCTAGAGTTTATTGAGGGAAGCATGAATGCCAACATGTACTGTGTCATACTGAAGCAGAGCATGATCCCCTCCCTTCGGAGACTGGGCCGCAGGGCAATATTCCAGCAAGATTACGACCCCAAACACACCTCCAAGACAACCACTGCCTTGCTAAAGAAGCTGAGGGTGAAGGTGATGGACTGGCCAAGCATGTCTCCAGACCTAAACCCTATTGAGCTTCTGTGGGGCATCCTCAAACGGAAGGTGGAGGACCACAAGGTCTCTAACATCCACCAGCTCCGTGATGTAGTCATGGAGGAGTGGAAGAGGACTCCAGTGGAACCTGTGAAGCTCTGGTGATCTCCATGCCCAAGAGGGTTAAGGCAGTGCTGGAAAATAATGGTGGCCACACAAAATATTGACACTGGGCCCAATTTGGACATTTTCACTTAGGGGTGTACTCACTTTTGTTGCCAGCGGTTTAGACATTAATGGCTGTGTGTTGAGTTATTTTGAGGGGACGGCAAATTTACACTGTTACACAAGCAGCACACTCACTACTTTACATTGTAGCACAGTGTCATTTCTTCAGTGCTGTCACATGAAAAGATATCAAATATTTACAAAAATGTGAGGGGTGCAGTCACTTTTGTGAGATACTACATACACATACATACATACATACATACATACATACATATATATATATTAGCATGTACGGATACATTTATCAGCATTTCTCAAGTGTTTCTTCGTACTTTCATGATGATTAAAACTTTAAAAGGGCATCCAACCGACACCGTGTTTCTACGATACAATTTCTAGGAGGAAACTACGCGAGCAGTTGAACTAGCCTTGACTTTGAAAAATTCGTCCTACTTCTGACACTGATGCTTAGAAAAACTTCAAGCACTTAACACACAAGTACAAGGGGCGTGGCATGATTGGCGCCACGCCCTTGAGCATTGAACGTTTTTTTTTGTTCGTTTCTTGTTTTACCTTGTAGAAGTCCTCAGACGCGCGGCTGCGGGATTTGGAGAAGTCGTTGCGGAAGCGGTCTCGGGGCTGGGCGTTGAAGGGCAAGCCTGATGGAGGAGGCGGGGCCGTGGGCTTCAGCACTCCTACAGGAGTGTACAGGGGCTGGGGCGGGATTCTCACGGCCTTCCCCCAGCCCAGCTTCATCTCGAAACCCATCACCGTTTTACCTGCGGGGAAATCAGAACCACGGAGAATGAACCCACTCCCGGTGAGGAGGGGAAGCCCCAGTCTCCTCCCCCATTTCAAATTATACAGAGTGGACCGCCTCTACTCACGCCATCTCGGCTTCTGTCCTGCTTTTCTAATATTTCCATACATAGCCAACCCACCAATGCACGCTCTCAACATCTAGACACGCCCCCTCAGAGTTTCCCCTCATTTACATTTACGTAAAAGCTAGTTACCATCTAAAGCGGCCAGCGCCCTTTCTGCGTCCTTCCGTGTCATGAAGGCCACAAAGCCACGGTTGGTCACTCGGGTCCTCTCTTCTTCCGTCCGGGGCCACATGATCTTAACGCTGGCTAACGGGCCGTACTTCCCAAACTCCTTACACAGCATCTCCTCCGTCATCTACACAAACCAGAGAGCACGACGACAACAACAAAAGACTCATACTGGAGCACACCACCATCGTACATGCATAATAACCTGTTTTACACCCTAGTGCTGTTTCATTCTCAATGTATTAGGTTTAAATTAATGCCTAACACATTACTGTTTCTATGGTAACATCTTACTTGCTTACACAGGGACTTGTAGCATCAGTAAAAATCACCCTACCCTGACTATTCAGCGATCAGTCAAGTGAATACTGCGCCTACCTTGGGATTGATGCAGCCGATATAAAGGTTAGTTGTAGTGGGCACTGTGGGATCGTCATCGAATACTGCAAAGAACACACAAAAAAAATAAACACAAATATAAACGCAAAGTCTGTTAAAGTAATAAATTTTTGGGCTGATGATGGACTGTCATGCACATAACTGCGATTAAACAGTGTGTGTGTGTGGTCTCACTTGAACGCCGCGTTAGCGGTAGGTCCAGATCTGTGTGCACGCCTCCCGGGTCGTTCTTCTTCCTTTTGTAGCGCTCCTCTCTCTCCTCCTGTATTCTGCGACAGAGGCAGAGGGAACTCATGATAATTGCCTCAGACGCGTAAATATGTGACTAAATTATTTCATACAAAATCATTACAAAAATAAACACTTCGTTTTTTTTCCTCGGAGTGATTTCTGCAGAAGCCACATTATTATTATTATTATTATTTAACTTGAAATTCTCAATAAAGCAATATCCACTGCACAGACGTGTAATCGTCTTAAAGGAGCGGTTTGCATTTTGTTTTTTTAGATTATATCTCTAGCCTGAAAAGTGTTTTTTTCATACACATTCATATACATATTCATACAGTTCATATATATGGGGGGGTCAGAAATTTTTTTTTTTATAAAATAAAAAATACAACCAAAAGCCTGAAAGGAAAGTAAACTAACCATGTCAGATCCAGGTGCATGGAAATATTTCAAACCGCATGCATTTCTTTTTGAAACTGTGTCGTTGTTAAACGCCTGTAAATAACTTCAGATTTTTCAAACCGCACCTTTAAATACAGACCATCAGAAGACCTTGTGCTGCTTTAAAGCCCCGCCCCGTTATTTTACAATTACAGAATTATAGTGAAGCCTCACGCTGCAGTTATTCGGATGCAGCAGAAGCGCTGAACAGAAAAAAAGCGTGTGTGTGTGTGTTTACAATGAGAGCACAACACTCACTGCTTGAGCTCCTCTTTAAATAGTTCCAGGTTGCTCTTCTTCTTCTCTTCCGCTTTCTTTTTAGCGACCTGCGATGGTAAAAATTCATTACTATTACTAGTCGTTATTATAGAAACGATAAGGTATGAGAACAAGCACCGTATGCTTTTAGGAGAAAATGATAAGAAAAGGTAGAACCTCGGCGCTGGTTGGATACTCACAGATCTTTTAGACTCTGCTGACGACGGCGACGCATTCTGAGGTAAGGGAGTGAATTTTGAGGCGGGTCTGTAGAGTTTATTCTTTTTCACCTCCGCTGCCTCCTCATCTGTCGAGGAAAGAGGAACGGAACAGAGCTCAATCACGCAGCATGCGTGCCCTGAAGGAGGCGTGGCCTTTATGTGTCATTCCCAATCAAGGAAGCATGGCCTAATAATGAAGGAGGCAAGGCCTATAGGTCTGTCAGTCACAGTGAAAAGAGGATGTGTCTCGCAGTCCAGGTCAAGGAGGCGTGGCCTCTTTGTCTCTCAGGCCAGGTGAAAGGAGGTGTGGCCTCTGTCTCTTAGTCGAGGTCAAGGAGGCATGGCCTCTGTGTCTCTCAGTCCAGGTGAAGGGGGGGGGGGGGCATATTCTCTATGCGTCAGTCACAGTGAAATAGGAGTGGCTTCTGTGCATCAGTCACAGTGAAAGAGGCGTGGCTTCTATGCGTCAGTCACAGTGATGATGGCTTCTCAAAGCTAGCACTTTAACACTACCGTAATTTTCGGACTATTGAGCGCACCTGAATATAAGCCGCACCCACTAACGTTAAAAAGAAAATTTTTTTTGTACATTTAGGCCGCACTTGTCTATAAGCCGCGGGTGTCCACGTTGTAACATGAGATATTTACACAGAAAGATGTTACACAAAGTTTTTTTAAACTTTTAATTAAATACGTACCGTATCATATGCATTTCTTCCTGTGTTTTCCATGATGAGGGGGTGTGCATGAAGCGCAAAATGTCTGATCTGAAGAATTTAGTGTGAGTGCGTTTGATTTAATTCGAATAGCGTCACTGGTCCACTGTGACCTGTTCGGTAATTTCATCGGTCCGATGTGACGAGGCTAAATGTTTTGGTGGCATGAAGCTCGTTAGCCCGTAAAAATCCATAAATTAGCCGCATCATTGTTTAAACTGCAGTGTTCAAAGCGTGTGAAAAAAGTAGTGGCTTTTAGTCTGGAAATTACGGTAACTCGTTTTAAAAACCGAAACCTTTTTTTAATACTGTATCAACATTGGGTAGTTTTAATGTAACCGGAAAAAGCATAACGATTTGACCAGAGGTCATTTCTCACAGATCATCTCCAGAACAGTGCAGTGCTTCACCTTTAGTGGCATTCACAATTCCCCCTCGCACGAACGTCTTCACGCCGCTCTTCTCGCTGCCATCGAACGAGGCCAAGAACTCCTCGAACACTTCGGCGGCCTTTTCTTCCTCCTGAAAGAATAAAACACTTGACAGCTGCATTCTGCATAATCCTATAAATATAACTTCTTCCTGTCTCTAATCACGTGCCGCATCAGCGGCGCTGCACCACTTACACCGGACTCCTTCGAACCATGCGTTTCGTTAAATACCGACCTTTTTCTTGATCTCCTCCTGCTCTTTTTTCGTCAGCACCCGCTTCACGCCGGTAGACTTGCTCTTTTTGTCTGCCATAATGACTGCGACTGAAAGGACAAATCCGTGTTTAATACTCACGTACCAATTCATGTTTCAAACTGTACGCTCAGATACAAAAGTTTGTACACCCTTAGGACAACAAGACGTGTGCTCGGATTCACAGACGCTCCTACATTATCACATTAACAAATACGGGAAGGCGCTGTTGATCTTTATTATTTTCCAATCACAGCACATGCTGTTTTTTTTTTTTTTTTTAAATCGACTTATTTATTTATTTATCCGTTTGTAGTTACAGTTGATGCTGTGGACCGTCCTAGAAACAAGTTAGCTCCTGTAATCACTTAAACAAATAAATAAACAGAAAGCTCTGGACACTGGAGACTCCTCACTTAAACGCTAAACAAACGTCTCCTCATAGAAAACTTCACAATAACCCACGTTCATACGTTTTGTCTTTGATAAATAACACCACACTTTACATTTATATCTGCTGATGTACAAGGTGCCATGGCAGCTGTTACGATGGAAAAAAACAAGCACGTTATTATAAACCTATAATTTGGAGCTGCAAAAAACTAACATCATAAATGTGGAATAAACTGTTCATCCCCTTGGTAGTCCCATTAGCTACTTAGCAAGGTAGCTAGCTAGCTAGCTAACTAACAACAAGCTACAAAAGCAGCCGAGCTAAACTGTCCAGTACAGCGCGAATAAATTCAAAACGATGGACATTATTTTTTGTCTCCTTTGTAGTGCACATGCACGCATAAAGAGTTAAACTTAGATTTTCGGGATGAAAAGGTAGCTAGCTAGCAAGCTACATTAAATTAGCAGGCTAGCTAGCAACCTAATTCGCACGAGCCTACGTTTGAGTGATGCTTCCAAAAAACGCGCACGAGCAAGGACGATAATGATTTTTATTAAATCTATCTATCTATCTATATCTATATCTATATACAGATACATATTTTGTCGTTAACGTGCTCAACATAATCAGTGCGACTCACATAATAGGTTTCCATCAACAACAACAACAACAAAAAATAAACCGTGAATGTTTTATTATCAGTCCGCCATTTTGAATTGCCCAGAAAAGGAAATCGCGGAAAGATGACGTCACGCCGCCGAGGACCAATCGGAGGGACGCCGGAAGTGAAAAAGAGCTGCGTCGAGACGGAATTAGCGCCTGGGTAAGCGCTAGTCATGAGTAAATAAGTTAAACTGTATGTAAAACGTGCGGGGAGCGAAATAAAAATGGCTCAGGAGAAGAAAGCGGGGCTGTTGAAAAGGACGTCGTCGTCTAAAAAGCCGCTGAAGGAAAAAGTGGTGCTGATGTACGACGAGATATTCACGAAAGCCGACCCAGCCAAGGCGAACCCTCGCTTCTGGGACGAGCTCTTTTTGATGAAGGTGAACCTGGAGTATCTGGAAAACAAGCTCGAGGCCCTGGATGGAGACGAAGTAATGATGATTAAGGATAACATGAACAGCCTGTTCCATCACTGCGTCCAGGCTCTGGAAGAAGACCACCAGATTAAAGTAGTCAACGCGCTGCAGACTCTGTGTGCGCTCTTCAGAGGGGTGCATCAGAAAAACAAATCAGCCTCGGGCTTCGACATCATTAATATGCTGGTGGGATTCGACAAAGCCGAGGTCAGGATGAAGGACCTCATGGAGAGCCTGGACAGCTTGCTCTGTGGAGACGGCTCGGAGAGCCTGAAGAGCCTGTGCCTAAAGTTGTTACTCTGTCTGGTTACGGTGACGGACAACATCAGTCAGAATACCATCCTGGAATACGTCATGATCAACAGCATATTTGAGGCCATTTTGCAGATCTTGTCGGATGTTTCGAGCAGAGCGCAGCACGGCTACGACACCGTGGTGCTCTTGGCTCTCTTGGTGAACTACAGGAAGTATGAATCGGTGAATCCCTACATCGTGAAGTTATCCATAGTGGACGATGAGCCAACTCTGGCTGGAATGGGTATGGTGATCCAACAGGCTCTTACGGAATACAACAGGCAGTACAAGGATAAAGAGGAGGACAACCACGGAGGGTTTTTTTCCACGCTGACCAGCATGGTAGGCAGTATGTTCATCGCTGACGCAGACGAGAAGCTGTCGGTGCAGACCAATGAAGCCATCCTGCTCGCTCTCTACGAGGCAGTTCATCTGAACAGGAACTTCATCACGGTTCTCGCACAAAGTCATCCAGAGATTGACATCGCGACGTCGCCACTCACGCCCACCCCGACTACACCTACGACCCCGCTTGGTACCACCCCTCCTTCATTAGACGTGATGCACAACGCTGAGCTGCCGCTCGACCCCAACCTTCAAACGAGCAACCTGCTCATCACGTTTCTCAAATATTCCTCCATCATCATGCAAGACACCAAAGACGAACACCGACTCAACAGCGCCCGACTGTGCCTCATCATCCTCACGTGCATAGCCGAGGACCAGTACGCCGACGCCTTCCTCCACGACGACAACATGAACTTTCGCGTCAACTTGCACCGGATGCCGATGAGGCACAGAAAGAAAGCGGCGGACAAGAGCATCCCGTCCCGACCCCTCGCGTGCGCCGTCTTGGATCTGATGGTCGAGTTCATCATCACTCACATGATGAAGGACTTTCCTATGGACCTCTACATGCGCTGCGTGCAGATCATTCACAAGCTCATCTGCTATCAGAAGAAGTGCAGGATTCGTCTACACTACACATGGCGGGAACTCTGGTCGGCCCTCATTAACTTGCTGAAGTTCCTGCTGTCGAACGAAACCAGCTTGTTGTCCAAACACAACATCTTCCACTTGGCTTTACAAGTCGTCCATCTCTTCAACATGTTCATCACGTACGGCGACACGTTCCTGCCGACCCCGAGCAGCTACGACGAGCTGTATTACGAGATCATACGCATGCACCAGGTGTTCGATAACCTTTACTGCATGGTGCTCAGGGTCTCCGCTAACGTCGGCCAGTGGAAGGAACCAGCCAGCAAAGTCACCCACGCGCTGGTTAACGTCCGAGCCATCATCAACCATTTCAACCCGAAGATCGAGTCCTATGCCGCTGTGAACCACATCTCCCAGCTTTCGGAAGACCAGGTGCTGGAAGTGGTACGCTCCAACTACGACACGCTGACTCTGAAGCTGCAGGATGGTTTGGACCAGTTCGAGCGCTATTCAGAGCAGCCCAAAGAAACGGCATTCTTCAAGGAGTTGGTGCGCTCCATCAGTCTGAACGTGAGGAAGAACGTTTCTCCCAACACTCTGAGTCAGGATGTTCTTTTGAAGGAGTTCTCTTCTATATCTTGAGATCTTGACACAACCACACGTTAACCGTAACTAAGGGGGGAAACAATCGTCATCGTTGTCTATGTCCCCCATGTCCAAGTGTTGCTGGAAATCACACCTTGCTTAACACCCAGCGCTGAAAGTGTTTGCAATTATATTGATTATACTCCTTTTTCTTCTCCAGTATAAGGTTTTTTTGGTTGTTGTTTTTACAGAGCATTCATCTGCCTTCTGTTTTTCCAAAAGTGTATTCGATTCCGATTAAATCAGTGTAATACGACATGATGCTTGATCCTGCTGTGATTATTATTATTATTATTATTATTATTATTATTATTATTATTATTATTATTATTTTCATTTTATCGATATATATGAATTTTCTAAATGTTAACAAAACAGATGAATCATCTTGAATTAATACCCAGAGTGCATTAGTGAATTTTCAACTAATATATTTCGCTAATATTCTTAAAGGTAGTTCACTGTTGTCTAGGTATTACATTTAAAAGATGTTAAGTTTGATTGCTACAGAATCCGAGCAAAGTTTTACATGTATGTATAGGTATATACCGACACCCACACCACCTACACCTGCTATCCCGCTTGGTACCTTCTCTGGATGTGATGCGCGACCATCAACACCGACCAGCAACTTGTTCTCCAAGTCGAGCAAGACGCCATCGTCCTTGTACGTATACCCGAGTCCTGCTACGCCGCCACCGACGACGACGTGATCGTGACTCCAATCATGAAGGACTTTTGTTCCCCTCAGGATCTAGCTGATGTCCTGTGAGATGAAATGCAGAATTGGGCTTAACTATACTCCGAGAGGACTCGGATCAGTACTCGTTAACTTGCTTGTTGGCTAAACACGTCTTTCACTTGGCTCTACCGGTTGTCCACGTATGGAGACGCATTCTTGCCCAATCTGAGCAGATCTGATGACCTGTATTACGAGACCAGGTGATCAGAATCCCTGCCAATGAGTAAATGCTGATGCGATCGATAACGTCCGAGGCATCGTTTACCGTTTCAACTCCGAGACTGAATCCTATTCGGAGCAGCCAAGGAGTGGATTTGAGACAGGTTGTTCTTTTCGATGAATTCAGCAGTAGGTCCTGAGACGACTGTCCATAGGGCGTAACCATCACGGCAAAAACGTCAATCGTCAATCATGTAGCTGCTGATTTTCAGGTGCAGTTCTTCTTGGATTCATGGTTTAACACCCAACCTGAATGTGTTTGCAGATCTTCAGTATATCTATTTGTTTTGTTTTGTTTTATGGAGCATTTATTGCTTTTCTGTTGCTGGTGGTGTGTGTTATTTTCTCCATCTTTGACTATGTTCATGACAAATCATGTTTTTGGTGTCCTGCTGAACTGCTTGACTTTATCTCGATATCGAAAACGTTGACAGACTTGATTTAATATACAGAGTGCATTAGTGAACCAGCAAACAATTTCTGACAATATTTAAATTGAATTAATTATTATATTTTTCGCGGGGATAAATCTTTAGTTCAGATCATCAGTGTTTCCAGGCATAATGTTTCAAATGGTTTGAATTTTATTATTATTAATATTTTTTTTATTGAAGGAAAGGAATATTGAAATTTTTACATAACGGTCAAAACCCATTAAAGAAATGAATCACATTTACGTAGCGATTGGTTTAAAATGTGCACGGCGAGCTGCTGTTATGACCCTTGACGTGTTGTATTTGCATTGTTACTACTCGTAATGTTCACACGCACGATGTGCTCGTTTCATTACTGACATCACTAGATTGTCATAGAAAAGAAATGAAATAAAAAACTTAAACAGAAAGAAAATGCTTGTTTTATGATTAAATAGCATACTGCAATGCATTGTGGGACTTTAAACATGCACTGGATAAGTGCCAGTATGCTACCAGATAGAGGATACGGTATGATTTAAAAAACATCACGAACTATGGAAATAATTACAAAATTTGTGACGTTTAAAAAAAGATATGTATTTTTTAAAATCACATGTTCACTTTCCCAGCAAGTGCCGGCGCAATGGATAGCGCATTGGACGTCTAAGCTGAAAGGTTGAGGCCATTCAAAGGTTGTGGGTTCGAGTCCCACCAGAGTCGTACATTTTGTGCTGCAGGAGGCAAATAGAAAAGCAAAACGCAGAAAAAGCCAATACCCAACTACTACGATAAAATAATATAGAACAACTTCTCTCAGTCTTAAAGAAATAATAAATAACCGCTGGACGACTCATAATACACAACTATAACAAGGTAAAGCTGACTTCACTTAGATCGTCCACAAGGGGGCAGCATGTGCACATGTACAGAGCAGAACAACAGCCGTGGAGGAAAGTTAAAGAAACAGCTTTACCTCAAAGAGCGGACAGTGGAGACTCATTCTGTACATGTTAAATGGGGAAAAAAATCATTTAAATGTTAATGTCAAATATCTGGATATAGATGGATGACTAGATAGATACCTCAATAATTAAATGATGAGAGATAAATAGATAGATAGATGATAAAAATATATATAAAAAAAGACTGACAGACAGCATAATGATGAAGAAAAAGGCATGAATCCTAAATTTATAAATGTGATACCAGGGTCCAGTATGTAGCTAGCTGAGAATCTGGACTTAGAATCAAGTAGTTTCTTAAGGTATTAACTTTGCTTAACCCTGGAGAAATATTTATTATTATTATTATTATTATTATTATTATTATTATTATTATTATTGTTTTGTTGTTGTTGTTGTTGTTACTGTAGTAGTAGTAGTTGTTGTTGTTGTTGTTCAGGACATACATGTATTATAATAATAAGCTAATAATGCTGAGCACAAGGGGCGGGGTTATCAGAGGTGAAGGGGCGGAGCTCTCTCTCAGTTCTCTGTAATGAATGTGAAAGTGAAAGTAGCCATTACACTTCCGGCTGTAACAGACTAAAACAGGAGGAATGTATTTGTGCGTGTAGACAGGGGGGAGATTTTACACTCGGTGTTTAAACTGTAATGAGGTCAAAATACTGAATATGAGCCGCTCTGAAATGTGCACACACTTCAGCAGATTTGTTTATATCTGAGGAACAGAAAAGGTAAGAGGAGTTAGCATCATGCTAACGTACATGTTCGTCATCAACGACTCAGTAACCTGTTAAACTGATCCTCCAGAATACACTGTGGAATTGTGCTTTCTAACCATGTATTAGTGTGAGGTAAGTTGTGTAAAAGGATGACTCTCTCTTCCTGTGTGTGTTTAGGATTTTATTAGTTTGAACCTACAGAAGGAGATAAAGATGGCGGCTGCACGCAGTAAGTTACATTTCCGGAAATATATGTGTTAATATTATTTATTTTGGAGTAAATTAATGTTGTGTGTGTGTGTGTGTGTGTGTGTGTGTGTGTGTGTTTTCCTACACAGATGAGTTTAAACTCATTCGTCCCAGTGGTACAGAGCGGTTTAATCCCTCTGCTGTCACTCTCTCGTGTCGTCTGTCTCCTGAAATCAGTGCTGTTAACATGGAGATCCGGTGGTTTAAGGAGACACGCTGTGTTTGTGTCTATAAGAACGGACATGTGACAGAGGGGAGAGGTTACGAGGGCAGAGTGAGTCTGTTCACTCAGGAGATGGAGAGAGGAAACGTCTCCTTACAGCTGAGAGACTGTGGATGGTCAGATGAAGGACATTACCTGTGTCAGGTCACTGATGGAGACAGAACAGAGGAGATTACAGTACAGATGATGTGTAAGTGTTCCTGATCTCCACACTGCATAAACTCAACATCATCATCTGTGCTTCTCATCTCAGTACATGAAACACACAGTCAGTATTCAGTATGAGGTTCAGTATACAGGGTGCTAATGTGGAGTGAAGTTCATTTTAGTTGAATAAACAGTACGTCTGTTTTTCACTCTGCTACACACCTGCACAAGGGCCTAAACGCAGCAGCTTGTACAAATATGAATTAAATCGTGATTCATCATTTCAGTAAGTTTGTTTATCTACTAATCAGAGATGAGCTCAATATCAGTTTAAACTGAAACAATCAGAGACATTTCTCCACCAGAGAGGAAATTATCTGTTGTTATGTTTGATAAAAATATAAAATTTGTGGCTGAACATCTTTGTACTGAAAGCACAGAGTGAAGATTGTTTAGCAGCGATTCTGACTGTAAATCATAAGTTTTTCTCTCTGTATTTTATCTAACATTACATTTCTCTCTGTTGTTTTACACGATACCTTCAGTACGGGTAAGTAAATAACTCGACTTCACACTAACGGTAGCGGCTGATATTTTATAAACTTATATATTAGCACAATGCTACATTCTACAGATTTACTGTGTGTGATGACTGATTGTTGTCTAGTTTTCCTCTTTTTTATTAAGACACACATCAGCTGTGTTTTAACCAGAGTAACAGTTACTTTCACATTTTCACATGGAACAATTCACATTTGACTTCATGCATAAAATCTTCACACTGTATTATTTACTTTCACAGTTGGCACCATCACGTGAGTATAAACACTTTTCTGTGATGGTGATGTGTTGATGCTGCATGAATAATATATTTATTGTGCAGATGAAATAGATTAGACTGTGCTGTGTGTTCAGAGTGCAATAGCACATAGATATATGAGCATCATGAGCATAGTGTAGTGAACACCACAGACTGTGATCGCTGCAGAACGTCCATCACGCTGGAGTCTAGTTTGTCATTAGTGTTATACAGACACAGAAATCTGACCTACACACTGATACTGAGAGCTAAAAAGCTGAAGGTGTCTTTACAAAAGACACACACACTCATTAGTGACCAATCTGATGTAATGGAGCTAATAATCAGAGACGGGCTCGATATCAGTTTAAACTGAAACAGTAATATCTTGGCAATGCTCGGGCTTGAACTCCTGAGCATCTGATCAGTAACTCAGAGCCTTTAACCACTGAGCCACCACCATATAAACTATTTATAATGATTCACTATCTGCTGTTATGTTTGATAAAAATATTAAAATTGTAGCTGAACATCTTTGTACTGAAAGCACAGAGTGAAGATTGTTTAGCAGCGATTCTGACTGTAAATCATAAGTTTTTCTCTCTGTATTTTATCTAACATTACATTTCTCTCTGTTCTTTTACACGACAGTTTTAGTACTGGTAAGTAAATAACTCAACTTCACACTAACGGTAGCGGCTGATATTTTATAAACTTATCACATATATTACATTTGAATCCAGGGATGAAATAGAAAGATAAAAAGCATTTTCAGATCATGTTTACGTGAAGGACTCTGATCAGTCAGTGAGATTCCACTTCCATCAGCCAGCTTCTTTCCCACAATGCTCCTGTGCGTAACCCCACTGCACTGCAATAACGTAGCAGAGACGTTTACCATGTCGAGTAAAAGACACAACAAACATGTAACATATAACACACACCACTGCCAGACTCCATCGGAATCTTATTCACAATCATACACCAGTAAAATCACCAAATTTCCCAGGATTCCTCTGGATTAAACAGGGGTCTTTTGTGCGAATATCCAAGGACCATTTCACCTTTTTGGATTATTTTCATAAGGTGTGACTCCTAATTGTGTTCTTCCTGAAATGAACAGTAACAGAACATTTCCTGACGTTTCACCATGAACATAAATCATAGCTTTAACAGTTTTCAGTGCTTGTAGACAGAATCATTGCCATCACTTGCTCTGCGTAACAATCACAGCATATTTTAAGAAGCACTGAAGAGTTGACTCGGCCTAGCATTTAGTCTCTTTAAGCTAACAGAAGTAAGCCATGTTAATGCACACAGCATAAAGACAACCTGACTGACCTGAGAACAGAAGTCCTTACCTTCATTTATAAAATCTTCCATAATAGGAGAGAGGGATTTGGGAGTGAAAGAGAGACAGACATAAGGAGATCACGCATCTTCCCAAGTCTACTGCGACACATCATATGCTGTCGTAACCGATATATAGACGAGGCAGTAGCAAAGCACATCATTCTGTTATCTGTTCAGTTTTTCACATTGATACACGTCTGTGTTTTAATTAAAGGAAGTGGGAATCTGATATTCTGTATATTCCTTTATGTACTACAATAACACATAGATATATTACAAAATATTGAACTATAGATTTAAAATACACAGGGGGAAATGCACATATACTGACATACTGTATATTGGTAAATACATGCGTTTATCAGAAAATAGTATTTTCCAATAAATCACAAGATATTTCTGTTCCTTAAGGGGAACTAGCGGTATATTAGCACAATGCTACATTCTACAGATTTACTGTGTGTGATGACTGATTGTTGTCTAGTTTTCCTCTTTTTTATTAAGACACACATCAGCTGTGTTTTAACCAGAGTAACAGTTACTTTCACATTTTCACATGGAACAATTCACATTTGACTTCATGCATAAAATCTTCACACTGTATTATTTACTTTCACAGGTGTATGAATTACGTGAGTATAAAGACTTTTCTGTGATGGTGATGTGTTGATGCTGCATGAATAATATATTTATTGTGCAGATGAAATAGATTAGACTGTGCTGTGTGTTCAGAGTGCAATAGCACATAGATATATGAGCATCATGAGCATAGTGTAGTGAACACCACAGACTGTGATCGCTGCAGAACGTCCATCACGCTGGAGTCTAGTTTGTCATTAGTGTTATACAGACACAGAAATCTGACCTACACACTGATGCTGAGAGCTAAAAAGCTGAAGGTTTTTGTTTGAATGTGATTTCATAGCAGTAACTCCTTCTGAAAGTGATTGAGACGGGCTAACGTTACTGTAGTGTATATAACTACAGAGAGAGATGTGAGTTAGAGAGTTCACACTGGATCATGTAGCGTGAAAGAGATTATAACAGAATAGAAGTAAGTGATCTGGTGAATTTGTTTCTTGCAGCATTAATACTGAAAGAGCCTGAAGAGGTTTTTTTTTCAAGTCAGCAGAAAGAGGAGAGAAACAAGCCAGTACAGGATAAAAACAGACTTCTTGAGAACAGCTACAGAACGTTTAGAGCTAATACTATAGGATCAAATACAGAGAACATTACAGAAAATAACTGCATTTTTAATCATCTCAACAATCTTACTTTGCATTTTTTCCCTCACATCCTCCTCTAAATGAAGAGATCGAGGTTCTTCAGGTGAGTAAACTGTTATAAAATATTATTATTTCACGAATCTCTTACTGATGGTAACAGCATTAAAAACATTATTAAATTATGTTACAATTAGGCCAGTGCCCGGTGACAGGTAAATGAGTTACCATGGTAACAGCTCCAGTGATGGTAAAAACTGGACTATTACGGGTAAAAAATATGATATTTGATTGTTCTAGAAACTCAGCTGTTGAACTGTTTGTTAGTAATTTGCTATTATTATTGGTGTCATTATTATTATTATTATTATTATTATTATTGCTACGTGTAAAGACTTTGTGGAAATTTGAACAAAATAAATAATAAAGTAAATAACAGTAAGAATAAATGATGACCTTCACCCCGTTGAAGTTCATCTGCAAACTTTGTCTTAAATTCCATTTAAAGTGGCACAGAAAAGGTTTAACACGTATTCAGTTTAACTCGAGGATCTGTGCAGACTCCCTACAACAGGAACTTCATTCATTCACAGAAAAACTTTTTTTCTTAAAATCTATGTGGCAAAATTAATGGCACCCCAAAAGAAAATATAAACAAAACAAACTGTCAGATTTGGGGAGAAAAATACACGCAGTGCTCTCAGTGTCTTTATTATTACTTTATTGTGATACTGTGTGACGTCATCACGCAGAACATATCAACTCTCAGTGACACTCACACACACACACACACACACACACACACACACACACACACACACACAGTGATCTGAACAGAGAGACACTTCATGTGTGTTTAACACTTTATTTACATACAGTATGGAGTCATGTAGAAAACCTTCACACTGTTTTATTCACTTCCACAGGGAGACAGAGAATGGACAGAAGATGAGAGAGTGGAAATGGAGAATTCTGCTCAACTGACTGGTGAGTATTGAAGGAGGTACAAAAGTAAACACACCTGTTCATTTGTTGCACAGTGAAGTGTTCAATAACGAGATCTCCAGTAAGCATGTAGTCTGAAATTCACAACGTGTCACATTCTCTATTAAAGATATTATTTAAACATTATAGACAGCGCTGCACATAACTAGTGCGCAGGTGCGCATGCACGTGCGAAATAAAAAAAGTCTTGGATCGACCAACTGTAATACTGTGAGAAATATCCAGAAAACACAGACATTAAACAACTTCTTTGGCGTTACGCCACCTCAGAGGAAACGTCAGATCGAGCCCGAGTGAAAGAAAAGAGTTTTCTCAGAGAAGTGCCTTCAAGAAATGCCACGGCTTGAATCCGACGACGTTCGCAGTCAAATGTGGTGTAAGATCTGCCGTTCACGTCCCCATCTAGCAGACTAAACTAGTGGCTTCTACGCAGGGACAAAGAATTTCAGTCATCCAGAATTTGAGGAGCATGAAAAAAGTAAAGAGCATACAATTGAAGTAGAAGCTATTAATAACAGACATGCTAGTCCAGATGAAGTATCCAGTCGCCCACTTGCTAGATGGCAAAACAAGGTAGAAGAAGAGCAATGCATGGCTCTGTGTAATGTTTTTCTGGTGACCTTCTATAAATCTAAACCCACACGTCCTACTGTGTATGTCTCGGTACGATGAGGATTCTGCATTATTGAAGAGGCTGGGAGTTCATGTCGGAGGAGCGTATCATTCACGTGAAGAGGGAATGTGAATAATTCAAAGCATAGCACTGACTCTCAGTACGGATTTGAGGAAAAGATGAAATCAGCTGAATTTTGCTTTTTGCTCTGCGTTTTGACGTATCGGAGGACATGACAAAAACGGAGCAGGAAATTGTTTACACTGTGTCTGTGTCCACCAATGGAAAGTTCACCAACTGGTGCTAAACCACCGTCGAGGGACATAACGGACGGACTGGTCAATCTGTTCCATGACTCAGGCTTGGAGGATTGGAGGACAGCCTTGAGAACTGCGTGAAATCAGCTGGGTTCACGTTGTGATATGTTTTAATCGTTCCGTTGTCAAGCTGCTGCAATTTAATTTACATAAAGGTGGAGCAGAAAACGTTGAAGTGCTAAAGAAGTTGTGTGATGAGAATGGCATCTCCTTTTTTTGTCTTAGTTCACGTCCTCAAATTATGCTTATGTGACCTGGGCAGGATTTGAGTTTGACACCCTGCTCCTAAGAGTAATTTATACAGCCATAAAACAAAACACACTGAACACTACAGAGCTTTACAGGTGACTACAATCCACAGAAGAGAGGAATGTATTTATTATTTAAATGTTTAGTCATTTTTAAACTGAACTACAGTTATGTCTATAACCTGTTAGATTATAATGAGGAAGAGTGTGAAGTACATCTCTTGAAATGTGCTGCTCACTTTCATTTTTGTGTGTGTGTGTGTGTGTGTGTGTGTGTGTGTGTTTTCCTACACAGATGAGTTTAGACTCATTCGTCCCAGGGGTACAGAGGAGTATAATCCCTCTGCTGTCACTCTCTCGTGTCGTCTGTATCCTGAAATCAGTGCTGTTAACATGGAGATCCGGTGGTTTAAGGAGACACGCTGTGTTTGTGTCTATAAGAACGGACATGTGACAGAGGGGAGAGGTTACGAGGGCAGAGTGAGTCTGTTCACTCAGGAAATGGAGAGAGGAAACGTCTCCTTACAGCTGAGAGACTGTACAAGGTCAGATGAAGGACATTACCTGTGTCAGGTCACTGATGGAGACAGAACAGAGGAGATTACAGTATTGATGTGTAAGTGTTCCTGATCTCCACACTGCATAAACTCAACATCATCATCTGTGCTTCTCATCTCAGTACATGAAACACACAGTCAGTATTCAGTATGAGGTTCAGTATACAGGGTGCTAATGTGGAGTGAAGTTCATTTTAGTTGAATAAACAGTACGTCTGTTTTTCACTCTGCTACACACCTGCACAAGGGCCTAAACGCAGCAGCTTGTACAAATATGAATTAAATCGTGATTCATCATTTCAGTAAGTTTGTTCATCTACTAATCAGAGACGGGCTCGATATCAGTTTAAACTGAAACAATCAGAGACATTTCTCCACCAGAGAGGAAATTATCTGTTGTTATGTTTGATAAAAATATAAAATTTGTGGCTGAACATCTTTGTACTGAAAGCACAGAGTGAAGATTGTTTAGCAGCGATTCTGACTGTAAATCATAAGTTTTTCTCTCTGTATTTTATCTAACATTACATTTCTCTCTGTTGTTTTACACGACACCTTCAGCACGGGTAAGTAAATAACTCGACTTCACACTAACGGTAGCAGCTGATATTTTATAAACTTATATATTAGCACAATGCTACATTCTACAGATTTACTGTGTGTGATGACTGATTGTTGTCTAGTTTTCCTCTTTTTTATTAAGACACACATCAGCTGTGTTTTAACCAGAGTAACAGTTACTTTCACATTTTCACATGGAACAATTCACATTTGACTTCATGCATAAAATCTTCACACTGTATTATTTACTTTCACAGGACTTTTTTACATGTGAGTATAAAGACTTTTCTGTGATGGTGATGTGTTGATGCTGCATGAATAATATATTTATTGTGCAGATGAAATAGATTAGACTGTGCTGTGTGTTCAGAGTGCAATAGCACATAGATATATGAGCATCATGAGCATAGTGTAGTGAACACCACAGACTGTGATCGCTGCAGAACCTCCATCACGCTGGAGTCTAGTTTGTCATTAGTGTTATACAGACACAGAAATCTGACCTACACACTGATACTGAGAGCTGAAAAGCTGAAGGTGTCTTTACAAAAGACACACACACTCATTAGTGACCAATCTGATGTAATGGAGCTAATAATCAGAGACGGGCTCGATATCAGTTTAAACTGAAACAATCAGAGACATTTCTCCATCAGAGAGGAAATTAAACTACACACTAAATGTGTCCTTTAGATTGTTACAGTTACTGGACATCCAGTAGAACAGACTAGATCATTTATCTCATTTATACAACTGAGCAATTCAGGGTTAAGGGCCTTGCTCAAGGGCCCAACAGTAGTAGCTTGGCAATGCTCGGGCTTGAACTCCTGAGCATCTGATCAGTAACTCAGAGCCTTTAACCACTGAGCCACCACCATATAAACTATTTATAATGATTCACTATCTGCTGTTATGTTTGATAAAAATATTAAAATTGTAGCTGAACATCTTTGTACTGAAAGCACAGAGTGAAGATTGTTTAGCAGCGATTCTGACTGTAAATCATAAGTTTTTCTCTCTGTATTTTATCTAACATTACATTTCTCTCTGTTGTTTTACACGACAGCTTCAGGCTCGGTAAGTAAATAACTCGACTTCACACTAACGGTAGCGGCTGATATTTTATAAACTTATCACATATATTACATTTGAATCCAGGGATGAAATAGAAAGATAAAAAGCATTTTCAGATCATGTTTACGTGAAGGACTCTGATCAGTCAGTGAGATTCCACTTCCATCAGCCAGCTTCTTTCCCACAATGCTCCTGTGCGTAACCCCACTGCACTGCAATAACGTAGCAGAGACGTTTACCATGTCGAGTAAAAGACACAACAAACATGTAACATATAACACACACCACTGCCAGACTCCATCAGAATCTTATTCACAATCATACACCAATAAAATCACCAAATTTCCCAGGATTCCTCTGGATTAAACAGGGGTCTTTTGTGCGAATATCCAAGGACCATTTCACCTTTTTGGATTATTTTCATAAGGTGTGACTCCTAATTGTGTTCTTCCTGAAATGAACAGTAACAGAACATGTCCTGACGCTTCACCATGAACATAAATCATAGCTTTAACAGTTTTCAGTGCTTGTAGACAGAATCATTAGCAGCGTTTACACGGACAACAATAATCCACTCTTAACCCGATTAAGACCATACTCTAATTAAGAAACTACCATGTAAACAGCAATTTTTACTTACCTTAATCTAATTAAGGTCATAATCGAAGTAAGCACTAATCTAATTAAGACAGGTGGAGTACTCCTGTTTTAGTCACATTATGGACGTGTAGTAGTGACATGTAAACACCTTAATCACATCATGAACACCGTGTGGGAGTTTTCACCGCATTTTGCGACAGGACACGATCACACACGGCAGTTTTACGTTTTACGGCGAACAAGAGAGTTCGACTGTGTCCCAAATCGCATACTTTCCTACTATAGGCCTGTAGTTGGGAAAAATACATGTATCTCAGCTACTATGTAGACGGTAACTACGCGATTTGGGACACACCCACCGCTTCAAGCAGTTGTCTATTAGCACATACAGCATGACTAATAATTAACTGCACTTAAAGTGTTCGTGGGGAAAAAAAACAACAACAAAAAAAAAATCACCCAAAACTGTAAACGGTCCCTTAACGAAGACGAACTGTATGTTGATGCGTGAAATTCTGGAGGTACGTCGGACGGCGTGGCGCGGTGACGTAATGACGCGGGCTCTTAATCTAATTATGATCTATAACATGTAAAACGGGTACATGACAGGAGTATTCTAAAAGCGACTCATGTAAACACCTTAATCACATTATTATCTTACTCAGAGTAAGGTCAATAATTAGATTACTGCTGTCCATGTAAACGTAGTCATTGCCATCACTTGCTCTGCGTAACAATCACAGCATATTTTAAGAAGCACTGAAGAGTTGACTCGGCCTAGCATTTAGTCTCTTTAAGCTAACAGAAGTAAGCCATGTTAATGCACACAGCATAAAGACAACCTGACTGAACTGAGAACAGAAGTCCTTACCTTCATTTATAAAAACTTCCATAATAGGAGAGAGGGATTTGGGAGTGAAAGAGAGACAGACATAAGGAGGTCACGCATCTTCCCAAGTCTACTGCGACACATCATATGCTGTCGTAACCGATATATAGACGAGGCAGTAGCAAAGCACATCATTCTGTTATCTGTTCAGTTTTTCACATTGATACACGTCTGTGTTTTAATTAAAGGAAGTGGGAATCTGATATTCTGTATATTCCTTTATGTACTACAATAACACATAGATATATTACAAAATATTGAACTATAGATTTAAAATACACAGGGGGAAATGCACATATACTGACATACTGTATATTGGTAAATACATGCGTTTATCAGAAAATAGTATTTTCCAATAAATCACAAGATATTTCTGTTCCTTAAGGGGAACTAGCGGTATATTAGCACAATGCTACATTCTACAGATTTACTGTGTGTGATGACTGATTGTTGTCTAGTTTTCCTCTTTTTTATTAAGACACACATCAGCTGTGTTTTAACCAGAGTAACAGTTACTTTCACATTTTCACATGGAACAATTCACATTTGACTTCATGCATAAAATCTTCACACTGTATTATTTACTTTCACAGATGTATGAATTACGTGAGTATAAAGACTTTTCTGTGATGGTGATGTGTTGATGCTGCATGAATAATATATTTATTGTGCAGATGAAATAGATTAGACTGTGCTGTGTGTTCAGAGTGCAATAGCACATAGATATATGAGCATCATGAGCATAGTGTAGTGAACACCACAGACTGTGATCGCTGCAGAACGTCCATCACGCTGGAGTCTAGTTTGTCATTAGTGTTATACAGACACAGAAATCTGACCTACACACTGATACTGAGAGCTGAAAAGCTGAAGGTGTCTTTACAAAAGACACACGCACTCATTAGTGACCAATCTGATGTAATGGAGCTAATAATCAGAGACGGGCTCGATATCAGTTTAAACTGAAACAATCAGAGACATTTCTCCATCAGAGAGGAAATTAAACTACACACTAAATGTGTCCTTTAGATTGTTACAGTTACTGGACATCCAGTAGAACAGACTAGATCATTTATCTCATTTATACAACTGAGCAATTCAGGGTTAAGGGCCTTGCTCAAGGGCCCAACAGTAGTAGCTTGGCAATGCTCGGGCTTGAACTCCTGAGCATCTGATCAGTAACTCAGAGCCTTTAACCACTGAGCCACCACCATATAAACTATTTATAATGATTCACTATCTGCTGTTATGTTTGATAAAAATATTAAAATTGTAGCTGAACATCTTTGTACTGAAAGCACAGAGTGAAGATTGTTTAGCAGCGATTCTGACTGTAAATCATAAGTTTTTCTCTCTGTATTTTATCTAACATTACATTTCTCTCTGTTGTTTTACACGACAGCTTCAGGCTCGGTAAGTAAATAACTCGACTTCACACTAACGGTAGCGGCTGATATTTTATAAACTTATCACATATATTACATTTGAATCCAGGGATGAAATAGAAAGATAAAAAGCATTTTCAGATCATGTTTACGTGAAGGACTCTGATCAGTCAGTGAGATTCCACTTCCATCAGCCAGCTTCTTTCCCACAATGCTCCTGTGCGTAACCCCACTGCACTGCAATAACGTAGCAGAGACGTTTACCATGTCGAGTAAAAGACACAACAAACATGTAACATATAACACACACCACTGCCGGACTCCATCAGAATCTTATTCACAATCATACACCAGTAAAATCACCAAATTTCCCAGGATTCCTCTGGATTAAACAGGGGTCTTTTGTGCGAATATCCAAGGACCATTTCACCTTTTTGGATTATTTTCATAAGGTGTGACTCCTAATTGTGTTCTTCCTGTAATGAACAGTAACAGAACATTTCCTGACGCTTCACCATGAACATAAATCATAGCTTTAACAGTTTTCAGTGCTTGTAGACAGAATCATTAGCAGCGTTTACATGGACAACAATAATCCACTCTTAACCCGATTAAGACCATACTCTAATTAAGAAACTACCATGTAAACAGCAATTTTTACTTACCTTAATCTAATTAAGGTCATAATCGAAGTAAGCACTAATCTAATTAAGACAGGTGGAGTACTCCTGTTTTAGTCACATTATGGACGTGTAGTAGTGACATGTAAACACCTTAATCACATCATGAACATCGTGTGGGAGTTTTCACCGCATTTTGCGACAGGACACGATCACACACGGCAGTTTTACGTTTTACGGCGAACAAGAGAGTTCGACTGTGTCCCAAATCGCATACTTACCTACTATAGGCCTGTAGTTGGGAAAAATACATGTATCTCAGCTACTATATAGACGGTAACTATGCGATTTGGGACACACCCACCGCTTCAAGCAGTTGTCTATTAGCACATACAGCATGACTAATAATTAACTGCACTTAAAGTGTTCGTGGGGAAAAAAAACAACAACAAAAAAACACCCAAAACTGTAAACGGTCCCATAACGAAGACGAACTGTATGTTGATGCGTGAAATTCTGGAGGTACGTCGGACGGCGTGGCGCGGTGATGTAATGACGCGGGCTCTTAATCTAATTATGATCTATAACATGTAAAACGGGTACATGACAGGAGTATTCTAAAAGCGACTCATGTAAACACCTTAATCACATTATTATCTTACTCAGAGTAAGGTCAATAATTAGATTACTGCTGTCCATGTAAACGTAGTCATTGCCATCACTTGCTCTGCGTAACAATCACAGCATATTTTAAGAAGCACTGAAGAGTTGACTCGGCCTAGCATTTAGTCTCTTTAAGCTAACAGAAGTAAGCCATGTTAATGCACACAGCATAAAGACAACCTGACTGAACTGAGAACAGAAGTCCTTACCTTCATACAAAATATTGAACTATAGATTTAAAATACACAGGGGGAATGCACATATACTGACATACTGTATATTGGTAAATACATGCGTTTATCAGAAAATAGTATTTTCCAATAAATCACAAGATATTTCTGTTCCTTAAGGGGAACTAGCGGTATATTAGCACAATGCTACATTCTACAGATTTACTGTGTGTGATGACTGATTGTTGTCTAGTTTTCCTCTTTTTTATTAAGACACACATCAGCTGTGTTTTAACCAGAGTAACAGTTACTTTCACATTTTCACATGGAACAATTCACATTTGACTTCATGCATAAAATCTTCACACTGTATTATTTACTTTCACAGGGGGCACCATCACGTGAGTATAAAGACTTTTCTGTGATGGTGATATGTTGATGCTGCATGAATAATATATTTATTGTGCAGATGAAATAGATTAGACTGTGCTGTGTGTTCAGAGTGCAATAGCACATAGATATATGAGCATCATGAGCATAGTGTAGTGAACACCACAGACTGTGATCGCTGCAGAACGTCCATCACGCTGGAGTCTAGTTTGTCATTAGTGTTATACAGACACAGAAATCTGACCTACACACTGATGCTGAGAGCTAAAAAGCTGAAGGTTTTTGTTTGAATGTGATTTCATAGCAGTAACTCCTTCTGAAAGTGATTGAGACGGGCTAACGTTACTGTAGTGTATATAACTACAGAGAGAGATGTGAGTTAGAGAGTTCACACTGGATCATGGTGCATGAAAGAGATTATAACAGAATAGAAGTAAGTGATCTGGTGAATTTGTTTCTTGCAGCATTAATACTGAAAGAGCCTGAAGAGGTTTTTTTTTCAAGTCAGCAGAAAGAGGAGAGAAACAAGCCAGTACAGGATAAAAACAGACTTCTTGAGAACAGCTACAGAACGTTTAGAGCTAATACTATAGGATCAAATACAGAGAACATTACAGAAAATAACTGCATTTTTAATCATCTCAACAATCTTACTTTGCATTTTTTCCCTCACATCCTCCTCTAAATGAAGAGTTCGAGGTTCGTCAGGTGAGTAAACTGTTATAAAATATTATTATTTCATGAATCTCTTACTGATGGTAACAGCATTAAAAAGATTATTAAATTATGTTACAATTAGGCCAGTGCCCGGTGACAGGTAAATGAGTTACCATGGTAACAGCCCCAGTGATGGTAAAAACTGGACTATTACGGGTAAAAAATATGACATTTGATTGTTCTAGAAACTCAGCTGTTGAACTGTTTGTTAGTAATTTGCTATTATTATTATTATTATTATTATTATTATTATCATTATTATTATTATTATTATTATTGCTACGTGTAAAGACTTTGTGGAAATTTGAACAAAATAAATAATAAAGTAAATAACAGTAAGAATAAATGATGACCTTCACCCCGTTGAAGTTCATCTGCAAACTTTGTCTTAAATTCCATTTAAAGTGGCACAGAAAAGGTTTAACACGTATTCAGTTTAACTCGAGGATCTGTGCAGACTCCCTACAACAGGAACTTCATTCATTCACAGAAAAACCTTTTTTCTTAAAATCTATGTGGCAAAATTAATGGCACCCCAAAAGAAAACATAAACAAAACAAACTGTCAGATTTGGGGAGAAAAATACACGCAGTGCTCTCAGTGTCTTTATTATTACTTTATTGTGATACTGTGTGACGTCATCACGCAGAACATATCAACTCTCAGTGACACTCACACACACACACACACACACACACACACACACACACACACACACACACACACACACACACACACACAGACACTCACACACACACACACTCACACACACACACACACACACACACACACACACACACACACACACACACACACAGTGATCTGAACAGAGAAACACTTCATGTGTGTTTAACACTTTATTTACATACAGTATGGAGTCATGTAGAAAACCTTCACACTGTTTTATTCACTTCCACAGGGAGACAGAAAATGGACAGAAGATGAGAGAGTGGAAATGAAGAAATCTGCTCTACTGACTGGTGAGTATTGAAGGAGGTACAAAAGTAAACACACCTGTTCATTTGTTGCACAGTGAAGTGTTCAATAACGAGATCTCCAGTAAGCATGTAGTCTGAAATTCACAACGTGTCACATTCTCTATTAAAGATATTATTTAAACATCATAGAGAGCGCTGCACATAACTAGTGCGCAGGTGCGCATGCACGAGCGAAATAAAAAAAGTCTTGGATCGACCAACTGTAATACTGTGAGAAATATCCAGAAAACACAGACATTATACAACTTCTTTGGCGTTACGCCACCTCAGAGGAAACGTCAGATCGAGCCCGAGTGAAAGAAAAGAGTTTTCTCAGAGAAGTGCCTTCAAGAAATGCCACGGCTTGAATCCGACGACGTTCGCAGTCAAATGTGGTGTAAGATCTGCCGTTCACGTCCCCATCTAGCAGACTAAACTAGTGGCTTCTACGCAGGGACAAAGAATTTCAGTCATCCAGAATTTGAGGAGCATGAAAAAAGTAAAGAGCATACAAATGACGTAGAAGCTATTAATAACAGACATGCTAGTCCAGATGAAGTATCCAGTCGCCCACTTGCTAGATGGCAAAACAAGGTGGAAGAAGAGCAACGCATGGCTCTGTGCAATGTTTTTCTGGTGACCTTCCATAAATCTAAACTCACACGTCCTACTGTGTATGTCTCGGTACGATGAGGATACTGCATTATTGAAGAGGCTGGGAGTTCATGTCGGAGGAGTCACACCATAGTTCTGTTCACCTTTGGGGACTTCCTGGGAGACGTCACCATAGAGAGACACATCGAGCGTGAAGGCGTGGCTCTCCAGTGGCTGGTCGAGAAATGTGGAAACAGATATCATGTTTTTAAGAATAACATGGATGACAACTCGCAGGTTATGGAGCTGCTGGAGAAGATAGAGGAGATGGTGGCAAGAAACAGAGGCTGTCATTTGGAAATGGACACCACGATGTTTCCGAACGTGGACGAGAGCAGGAGAGAAGATGAATCCAAGGAGAGAATTATGAAAGGCATGAAATATTCACCTTATTTCATGAACGTATGCATGTACTTTCTCAAATTCCTCCACGTTTTCTGGTTCAGTTCTGAGCTGTGGAGCATCGCACATTCACCCCGTGTCCATATGGGTTCCCCCCGAGATCTCCAGTTTCCTCCCGCCTCCCAAAAACATGCAGGTAGGTATATCAGCCATGCTAAAATGACCCTTAAGTATCAGTGTGTGTGTTTGTGCATCGTGCTGGATATTAGTCCTCTCTTGTTGTTGCCTGGGTGATATCAGGTAGGATTTTTTCCACTATTATTTTTCAGTCTCTTACTTTTAAGGGGACAAGGAACAAGAATTTTCTCCGAAAAACACTTATATGTACTTGCTTTATATGTACGCATTTTTCTTGATTCTTCCAACAGAGGATTTTAGAGAACCCATTGGAACCGGAAAAGGCGCTCAGTCCACATCTACACTGCACCCTGACACTGGACATGTAAGGATCTTTATCTGATCTTCATGACCCAGTATGACGGTTACAGATTCGTAGTCAGATATACATTTTTAAAGAACTCTCAAAACAAATTTTAACAAAACACATTTGTGAAGTGTTTTGCCCAGCAGGGGGCTCACACCCCGTCACGATACTCTACACACAGAAACCCAACTGTGTTCGGATAAATAGTAAAGTAAACAAAAGTACGTTTTGTTTTGTTTCAATCTAAAAAATGGTCTCGTATTATGTATAACAGGTCTCAGCAGACACTGAAATATTTACTCCTGAATTGGTTGACAACTATCCTAATGATAAGAACAGAATGAAATACAGGTAACATGCATGCTTTATTTATTTATTTATTCTTTATAATTCTGTCATTCAAACAAATTTAGGATTGAAGAGGTGATTGCTTTTCTGTTCTTCAGGTTTTTTTGCTCTCGTGCCGGGCAGTTTAAGTGCAAACTGACAGACCTTGTGTTCGAGATGGAAGGGAAAGGGGAAGTGCTGTACAGAATAGTGTCCTGGGACAGCTGTGTCTCGGATGGATTACAGAAGGATTCTGCAGGACCTCTGTACAGTATCGAATGCCTCAAAGGTTCAATCCGTCATCTGCACCTCCCGCATTGTGAGACCCGTGAGTTGACCTTTCGCTAACATGAGTATACCGCTGAAGAATAGCTGAGCGCAGAGCTGTGTTCACGACAAACCAAAAACGACAGCATGATTCTGGGGAGAGGCATGCACGGTAACGATCTTTCGAAAATGGCGAAAGGTTTGCCCTGATGAAGATGCAATTTCATGTGCAAGGTTTATAGAAATTAGGAGGTAGGGTCTGAAAATCATGAGGCTTTTTCTTGAAGTGATGACCTATTATTCACTAATAAATAAGCTGGAATTGGGTAAATTTTCTGCGCTCCCCAAACGCAAATGACACGCGTATAGTTCCAAGGACGGCATGATTTTTCTTGAGCGGAAGCATCCAAGACCGAATTTTTAATATCACCTATTCCATCACCATTAAACTTAAGTAATTCATTAATTAAAAATCAGAGCTGACTCATGAAAATATATTTTGTTGGCACCCTTGGTAAATCTTTCCCATTTTGTGAAGCTCAACAACCTTTTGCCGCACATCACAGCTATGTTCCTCTGGTCTTACCCATTGTTATGAATGACTAAGGAAATTTGGCCTGTGTCTTACCTCATATTTATATCCCTGTGAAACAGGAAGTCATGATTGAACAATTTCCTGTTCCTAGTCACTCAGGTGTACTAAACAATCTAAAATATCAATGGAAATATGCTTACATTTTTTTTTCTTTTCTCATATGAATTCATGGGGTGCCAATAATTGTTGCATGCCTATATTTAACAAAGATATAAATATATTTGTGTGTGTTGTGTTTGCATTTATTGCATTTCCATGAGAGAGTATTTTTGTGAATAAAAGATCAAAAGGTTAAACAATAAAGACAATTTTCACAGCCTTCTTTGCTCATATTTACTAAGGGTGCCAATATGAATATTTATATTAATAAAGGCATTATTATTGCAGTGTCAGCTTTTTATTTTGTCCCCATTGTGGGATAAATACTTAATCTGTGTTATTATTATTATTATTATTATGATGATGATGATGATGATGATCTAAAATGCCTTGGTTATTTATGTTACAGGTACCGATGTGGTTAAATTGACTGTGGCGCATGCAACTGGTGGAAACGTGGAGATCATTCAGCCGCTAAAAGTAACAGACACACATGTGATCATACACATCCATGGTCTCTCCCTCTTCGGTATATTAAAAGCGCTGCTATTCCAAGAGTATCCAATCAGAGCACAAGTTCTCCTGTTCCGTAAGAAAATGACTAGAAAACTCAGTAGGAGTAAACTGAACATCCATCTGTTGCCAGGGAATGTGCCAGTTAAAGAGGTAATCTGCTTTAATGAAAATGTTAACGTATTACTTGTGTGTGTGTGTGTGTGTGTGTGTGTGTGTGTTTTATTCCTGATGCTATCCACATGAGCTCCATGAACACCATTTCATTTCGTTTCTCTTGAAGGTGCAGAAACAACGCGAGTGCAACGAGTACATTGAGACAACCTCCAAATGTCAGCTGAGCCCTGGTAAACTATACAGGCTGTGCTGTAAAACTACTGACCGTGATTACAAACCTCAACCAGAGGTAACGTCTGACTCATTTGAGTACAACACGAAGCTCATCACCATCAACACTTTGGTCATATTTTAAGAAACACGGTTGACTTTCCGGAATAATCTCTCCGTCACCCATTTCCTTAGGAAGAGACGTTTGATCTTGACTACGGCCCCAACTATCACCCTACGTTTGAGGTGCTGTTTAATACCGAGCTTGATGAGATCACTCTAAGTCTTTTGGATGAAAATGGCCAGCAGGTGTGGACGCCACGTGAGGTCTCGCTTCTTACAGGTGAACAAATGTTCATTCTTTAAATATGCAGCATGCACATGTTCAAGAGTGGCCGGTGTAAATGGGTTAACCCTTAGAATATAATAATATCAATAGATGGAGGCATCGACGTCAATTTTGCCAGCAACACAACAAAATTTGCTGTTATTATGGGTTGTGAAACTAAGAGCAACAGCACCACCAGTGGTCATAAGAATAATGCACAGACTTGTATAAAGACGCTGATTTCTTCCTAGCCCAGACTGTAGATCCTTCATAGTAGCAGATGACATGTCACCGTCACACGTTTGTCTCTCGTGGGCGTGGCCTGTCCAGGATTTTCTAGTTTGGATGAGAAATGGTAGTAACTAAAATGTATAGCCTATAGCCTACGATTTATACCCACCGTTACTGTTTAAATGTCTCTATACGTTTAATAAGAGGTCGAATAAGACTGGAGAACAATACATTTGTTCTATTACTGGTTACTGAAGCTTAATGAACGAATGATTTTTTGATTATTTTCAGGAACTTTTTCTCTAAACCATTATTTATTATGTAAAGTCTGAGTCTCAGATCTTGCTGTCTTGTCTTGTCTTGCCAGATACAGAGGCAGTCTCAGCAAACACGGTTAAAGCAGGTAAGCCCGTCTGAATTAATTATCTGCTGGAACGAATACATACAATGTATTCAGAACTATTTCCTAACACGGACACATGCAAACATTTTGGTTATTTAATCTTGTCTAGGAAAACCTAATGTTATATTAATCATTATATAAAATATTCCTACAAACGAACCATTTACTGTAAATGTTAGCGGTGTGTGTTTGAAATACAGGGCCTTACAGTTTCATCATCCAATTGGACAGTTTAATGTTTACAGTCATTCGATGATCATTTGTATTTCAGGTGCTGACTTTGTGGACAAACACAGAGAAACACTGATTCAGAGAGTTCCTTCAGTAACTGAGATCGCAGACGTTCTAAAAGGCAAGAAAATGATTAGTGATGAAATGTACTATAAGATCAAGAGCAAGGAAATAGGACAAGAACAAATGAGAGAGCTGTACAGATGTCTCACCTCAACAGCCGTGAAAGCAGAATTCTATAAAATTCTTCAAGAGAAACATCAGTATATATTGGAGGATCTGTAACGGGTCAGGGCTTAGTGAACGTTTCACTGAGTAACTCAGACGCATGCGCTAATGACATGTGTGTTCATTTCTGTTTGTGTAGCAGAAATCATAGCAGAGATTTTATATATATATATATATATATATATATATATATATATATATAATCTCTGCTAATATATATATATATATATATATATATATATATATATACACACACACACACACACACACATATATATATATATATATATATATATATATATATGTGTGTGTGTGTTTATATATATATATATATATATATATATATATATATATATATATGTATATATACACACACACACACACACACACACACACACACACACACACATATATATATATATATATATATATATATATATATATATATATATATAATGATAATATATTACATGTTTCATTGTTATAATTGTGTTTTTCGTTTTTTTGTGTTAATGTGAAGGTTATATCAAAATAAAATCTTCTAACCATGTTTTCAAATCATTTCTGAACATCATTTGTGCCACGATATAATAAAACTTCCATTTGTTATTATTTGCGAATATTTCATTTAAACTCTAGATTTAGACCATGCAGTTTAGGTATACGGTATTTAGCTGTATTGTAACCAGTTGCTGGTTGAGAAGATAGAGGAACTGGTTGTGTGTAAACAGAAGCTGCCAGAGAGCTGCCCACACCCACATATGAACAATATTTGCATATCTGTTGGTTAATATTGGGTCCTTCCATCTTGATTAAGAAAGGACTCAGGTTTTTCTTCTTGTTGTTGTTGTTATTGTTGTTTTTCTTTCTGTTGCAAACCAAAATGGTTGCTGTGGCCTGGAAGCAACACGGTACCATAGAGGATTAACCACAGCGTACACTGATTCTTGAATTTCTCAGTTTTATAGAAGACTATCTACCAGTAGATGGCGCTGAACTCATTTTCAAAACAAAAAAGAAAGTAAAGAAAGAAAGACATTGTTCACCTGTTTTTTCCTCAACAAGAGCAGCGAGAGTCAGGTAGGAATAATTTGTGCATTATTTCCAGCAATCTTATATCTATTCAAAGCCTTTCATTTTCACAATCTGTTTTTACAGCAATTTACTGTATTATAGTTTATATTATTATAGTAGTGTTGGAAACTGCATTTCCAACATTAATGCCCATTCTACATAAAAATCTTTTCATTCTCATGGTGCTTTTATTCATGGTGCTAATTCGATTCCACTAGGTGACAAAATAAAACTAAAATAAATACATTGAAATAATAATTCTATGTCACAAAGCGTATGATGTTAAATCTACTTTAATTTTTTATTTCATATTGACCATTTACCACAGCATAACAGGTTTAATAATAATAATAATAATAATAATAATAATAATAATAATAATAGTCACGTAAACATATCTGTTCTGTTGGTGGATCGAGAACTTCTTCAAGTAACTTAAAGTTTGTAGTGCGAGTCATTAAAATAATAAAAAAAAAAGAAGTAGAACCAATAGTTGTGGATTGTAAAGTATTTTGATCAGCATCGTAATAATAAATACATGCCATACTACTGTACATTCTCAGAAATACTTGTACTACTGTACCTTCAGTATCTCTTTTACCCGGATACAGTATAACTTTGGACCTTAGCCCGCTGATAGATCCAGCTTGGTCTGAACGTCTAGCTGATAAAACTCAGGCCGAGCTGATCAAGCTGGTAGACGAGCTTGTTTTCTTTATTACTCGACTATTTCCATCAATAAAGATTTGGGACTTTCTAATTGCCTTACTGTTGTGTTCTTTTCCTAAAAGTACATGTCTACGATGTCGTTCATTCACAAACGATTTCCTTTTCCACCAGCAAACCTGTTCTACCAGTCTGAGCCACTCAGCCTGTGTTTTTGTGCTGTACAGTAATGAGAAGTCATTGGTTTGCCAGCAGTCCATCAGCTTGTCCCATGATGTATTCTTCCCTGCAGTGTTCTTACAAAAAACAAAAACATCACAGGATTGGTTTGACATTTCATGTCTTCTTTACTCGTGCTCCAGCTCTACCTGTTCTGTCGTCATGGCTTGTACTCGATGATGCATCATGTGTATAATGTCTTGGATTGGACTTATTTACAACATTACTCTCATGGACAGGTTATTTATATTGAATTATTATTATCCGTGCATGTTATTTTTAGCAGTCTACTGGAATCTTCATTTTATGGTTTCAAGAGCTATTGAGCTATAGTACACGTATGATATATGTCCCCTTTTCTGACATAGACATTTTTTCTGTCTTGTGACACTTCATTCACCCTGTACGTCATGGAACATTTACAGATTGTTATAGCTATATACAAAAAATGAGGACACTATGCATTTTTGAACATCTGCACACATCTACATAGGTTGGGGGGGGGGGACATGTCTACTTTTAAATGTAGTCATTTACTGTTATCAGAAGTAATGTGCAATTTCAATGTATAACACATGATCATTTATTACAAGCTCATTTTAATTACGTGAATACAATGTAGGCCAGCAGAAGCAGCTGTGTTTGCCCTGATCAGATGAATTAGCTTAGCTAACCTAGATAAGTTTGGCGTCTCTACTTCCGTGCATTTATGGACGAGGTCCTCTAGATATTTTGTATGGTTTTATAACAGAATTGAAACTTTATATTGTCTTCTGTTACCATGATGCATTATCACTGGAGAGTAAATTATAACACTATAATGTTTTTGTCCTATTAGCCTGCCCACCTCTCCTGGACTCCCCCATATTCCCACATATGACCCATGATTGGATGTGACCTCAGTTATGGATCTGATGAGTTTTTAGATAAAAACCTTGAAACAAACCCACGGATTGCAGTTATGCATCACTCAGTGTTCCCAGTAGTCAGAACATAACCAGTACTCAATTGAAGGCATTGATGGAGACAATAATGTTTTGTATTTTTGCCCTGCAGGTGACGCACACCATCTCCCTGAAGTGAGGATTGTGCTCTTGAACTTTTCCCAGCCTCCCTGCAGACCATCAGCAAACACCATCCTGGGCAGAGACGAATTTGCTTTATGGACAAGCGCAGTGTGTGCGAAGAGACATGGAGAAGTAGCAGGGAGGAAGATCACAGTGGTTGAAGCTCCAGGATGGCAGAGAAATAAAGCTGTAAGGAAATCCACTGAGTCATTTAAACAGGAGATTGTGCTCAGTGCGTCCATGTGTCCTCCAGGTCCCCACGCTGTACTGCTGGTCCTGCGTCTAGACGTCAAATCTTGGAAGAGGGAGAAGAATGTGTTAGAGGGATATCTGAATCTTCTTGGTGACGATGTCTGGAATCATACCATAGTTCTGTTCACCTTTGGGGACTCTCTGAGAGACACAACCATCGAGCAGTCCATGGAGAGAGGAGAAGAGTATATCCAGTGGCTGGTTGAGGAATGTGGAAACAGATATCATGTGTTTAACAATGTAAAGAGGGATGATGTCTCTCAGGTCACAGAGCTGCTGGAGAAGATAGAGCAGATGGTGGCAGGAAATAGAGGCTGTCATTTTGAAATGGACACAAAAGCAGAGCATAAGACCAAGAAAAAGACAAAGGAAAAGAAGGAAAAGGAAAGAAATGTGGCAGATTCTGCAGGTGAGTTCATGTGGTGGTTGCTGATGTGTTATCTGCCTATAGATCTATTGACACCTCCTGACCCCCTTTGTTTAACATTACATTTGCTATTACTCATTTGGCGCTTCTAGCATTTAGACCTTCGGATCAGTATCCCAAAGCCTTACCCGCTGAGCCACGATCGGTCCTCATGAGTAACTGTCCAAATTAATATTAGTTGTTCATTATTAAGTCAAAAACAATGAGTGAAAGTAGTGTGTAGTTAAGCTATGTTTGACATGTAATTGTTAGTGTAGTTAGTGATGGAGAGCTTTAATGTAGTTGAATAAATAATTCAAGAATTAATAGCTTGCCCAACACTGACTTCCAGCCAGGTCCATGAGGACCCTCACATATTTAAAAAAAAAAAAAAAAAAAAGAAGAAGAGTGAGGCTATTGATTTATGAATTTGCGTGCCTGTTTTCATTCCTACTTTTGTACTACTTTTCAGCAACTTCGAACTCTCCTCCTGTTCGTCGGCCCACTCGAATGTGTTCCCCTATTCCCTCCAGCCCCGGTTCCTTTACACATCTACACAACCCTGGTGAATACGTCTGCATTTAATCATTAACATGTTGAGCAGGAGGACGACACTAAAAAAAAAAAAAAAAAAACAAAACTTTTGTTTATCCTATTGGTTTAGCTCCCTTGAGAACATGGTTTTATCTCTGGTGACACCAGAGATACCTGTGTGACACCAATTTAAGGAAATAATGCCAAATGTTAAATTTTTTAGCAATAATAATAATAAAGGATTATTGTACAACATTGCATAAAATTTCCCAGATGGAAATACTGAACGCTAGTTGATCGGTGATATATTAGCCGCTCAGTCTGTAAGAAATGGAGACAGCATCCAAGTGTAGAAAAGTGCAGCAGAACATGCGGGCTTTTATTCAGACACTCAGTAAGTAGATACCTAAATAGTAGGTGACCTTAGATTAGTGTAGAAGGCATCATACCATGGCTTGGTTTGTTCTTAAGAACGTTAATGAACTGTTGATATTTTCACACCAGTGAAGTAGGCTAGGCTAACGTCAGTTCCAGTTTTTGACCATTAACGTTGCACTCACTTGTATATCCTGCTATATAGATATGAAACTAACGTCTGAGTTGTGGCCATATTGTAGTTATCCATTCAGAACTAGTTATGGCAGATTGTCTTTAGAATTAAGAAAACTCCAGGACCCTTTACATAACTAACGTTTCAGGTTACCACTATATATCGTTGTACACTTATTACACAGCAAGCTAAACAGCATGATATTAACATAATAAATGACACCAGTTACACAACCAGAATATTCAGTTTATCAAATTAAAATGATCATCTAAGTCAGTCATTGCTCTTCTGGGAAAATAATGTTACCTGGTCACAGCATTGCTTGGAATCATCTGTGGGGAAATTGTATTTATATCATGTATACTGTTGAATTTAGTTTCATAGGTCCATCCTTTCTGAGTTTGTTTAAAAGTCGTGTTTAAATGTTAGCGTGTGTGGTTCAAGGTTATAATCGTAAACGAAAACGAATGAAAAGTAGGTGTGGGGAAAAACACGGTCATTAACTGAAATCGAAATAAAAACGAGGCATTACAAAAAAAACGATAACTAACTAAAACTGTATTGTCTGTTTGCAAAACTAACGAAAATAAAATACAATTATAGAGTAAATGTTCTTAGTTTTCATCTTTGTCAATGTATTTGTCAATACATTTCCGACTGGGAACCTGGAAATTACGACATTCCGTGTCATATTGAATACAGCATAGTCTGCAGGTTCTCCTCCGCCCACTCAGCCAGAATCACGTGGCCTGCAGGCAAGATTATGTAACATTGATGTACTGTCTTATGTGCAAATATGTTTTGTAACATAACGTTCCAGAGTAAAATAATGACACGTGTGATGCACTACGTAGCCGCCTGCAGCATGGATACCTGTAGTGTAGTTCAAACAGACATTACAATCTGCTCAGTTCAAAATGTACTAAGAAATTAGTGCAGGGCAAAAATTCATAACTTGCATGCAGCTAGTTCTGCAGACCTGTGGTCGACCCATCGTGCAGTGAGTTGACAATCACTGATAGGCTCCTGTCTCTTGTACTATCTGAAAGTCATAAAGATGACATTAGTGATTGCCCTTGACTAACTTACAGGTTTAAGAGCATCAGAATATTCATTAAAAGCAATAGCAACACGGTCCTTAACGAGGGTATGTTATCAAGGCAGGTAATGCTAATTGACCACACTGATCTTCAAATATTAGTGGATTTTATTATTTACAACGTTAATGTAACTATATATACATACCGCATACACATGTCGGTGTGTTATATATTTTACCCAAGCTTCTCTTGCACCAATATGGACAAAAAAATAAGTTAGTTAAATTATTTAGTTAAAATAATTAGTTAAATTACTCCAATTTATTTGTCCCTAAATGAAATACATGACCTTCCTGCTATCAGTAGAACATTGAGCAAACTAAAAGTGACACATTTTTTATTTTTTGTCTTATATCCCAAAATATTGTTTCAGTGGGAATACATTAAAAACCAGAGAAAAGGTGTCACTTATCAGAGCATCTCATGAGGTCTTTAAAATATTCAGTATGTAATTTATAACACCAGTGACGCTATAGTAAATGAATTTAAAATCTTAGAACAGCAACATACCAAATCAGCTCAAACTTCAGTTGATATTGTGCGTTTTTCTGATCATACTTGTCACAGAGGCGCCACTGTTTCTGAAGAAAGTGAGAAACAAATGTTGATAAATGAAGAGGTCAGTAGTTTCATCTGCATACAGCAGGGCATGAGGTTAGTTCCAAAAAAAAGTTTGGTGTATCAGCTGCCATCTTTAGAATTATGGGCAGCCACACAGAAATGAGTGGAATGAGTAAATAAAACTCTGAGCAAAAAAATTAATCACAATTTTAAAAAATTAAGAAACTATTATTTTATCAAGAAATTATAAAAATCATTTCAAGTCTAATGGAAATGACACCTTTAGGTAATGTGGACTAAGGAAGTCTAAATGCCTTGAAATATTTGTAAATAAATTTAATTCCTTCTCATTTTCATGTCAAGTATTGCAGGTCAACTGATTTTGAAGGTGGAAATATCACAACTTCTTTTATCCAAGATGGTGACCAGCCCTTGTATCCTGGAGCCAAACTTTCAAAAGGTGAAAGTCTAACTGCACTTCTGGGCTACATACTACGCCACCATCTGACCAAGGATTTACTGCATTTGTTTCTGATGCTTCTCCCTGACAATAGTTCACCCTCTACCTGTACAGTCATGCTTTTGACACAACCAGCTTGCAATTACATCATTATTATCTTAAACCTGGCTTGGCAGGTTAACAGGTCTTGGTTGATGAGACGTTCCTGGGCTCTGAGGCACACTTGAAGACGCCCGCTCTAAACAGTGATCTCAGGTGGATTATGAGCTCCGGTTCATTCATACAAGGCAGCGTGATCTTCAGCAGCTCAAAGTTAAAGTTGTTATCGTTGAAGTGTCCAATAACAGAGGCACATTTCACCACCTCCCACTCTTCATCCAGCATTGTCTGCTTGATAGCGAAAGCTAGACAAGATATAACAAGTGCGTTGCTGAGGTAAGACTTGTTTAGATAAAAGGAATGTGCTTCATTGATGAAAGTTAAACACTCACCCAATCGCCTGCTGTCCATCTCACTAGATGACAAACCAGGTTCAGCAACAAACCTGTAATAGAGTTCCAGTTCCTCAGATTACTGTCTAATAATCCACTTTTGTATCGGTTGTCACTCATTGTGTTCAGATGATTTCAATCATATATATATATGAAAATACAAACAGCACAAAAATAAATAAATAAATAAATAAATAAATAAATAGAACTGAACGCATTTACATCTCATTGACATCGCCACAATAATACACTTACACAGACCGCTTTAGAGGCCTAAAGGTTGAAAGAGGCAGCAATGAGAAGTGTCGGGTTGGCTCATCACATGACACAATCCCTGGGTTACTCCTCGACAGCTCTGCAGCCCCACGCACTTTCTCTCCATACACTGTCACAGAGAGAAGCAGTATGAAAATAGAAGCAGTTAATAAAATATCAATGTTTAGAGAACACTGAAGTAACGCTGTGTAGGAAAACACTCCTTACCTCTGCAACATTCTCTCAAAGGGCTCTGCTCAAACTTGTACTTAACTCTTCCTGTAGCTACGCCTATAGAGATACTCCTATAGGACACAAACAGGACTAGTCGAAATGCTCCAAGTGTGTAAAATGATAATGAGGAGTTTGTTTGGAACACTCCATACTGTGACTTACGAAACACTGTCGATTTGTTGGTGGCATGTCTCATGTATCCGGAAGGCAGCCTGCACTGCTTGAGCAGTCTTATCCTGTCTCTTATCCCCAGGTAAGCCAACGGCACAAACAAACATACAGCCCTGAAATCACACGACAGATCCAGAGAAATGACTGCATGTGATGTTCCCATTCAGCTTTACAGTGGTAAAAATGGCAGGTGTGAGTTTTCTCTGAAGGCTGTTCAAACTTGACCTTATTATTAGTAGGTAAGAATCTCGTCATGAAAATAAAACTCTAATTGTGGTTGTGATTGTATGTTAATTTACACTTTAAACTCTAACACTATCAACTGTTTACCCAGCTAAATGTCTGTTACCGAATCAAGATTTAATAAATAATAATAATAATAATAATAATAATAATAATAATAATAATAATACTAAAGTAACCAAGACCTGGAAAACATACCTCTTCAAAAAAGAAGACATTGCAGATTTTCCCACGGCACCTGAACATCTGCTCTGCAATAGTTTCGCTGACTTCTTGACGACCGAATCTCAGATCTGTCTGAGTCAGCACGAATTGCAGATACATGAACATGATGGTGGTAGGCCATATCTCTGGCAGGCCAGGATTGGGGGCTTCCCGTTGCTGATTTGCTTGTATCTAATGGAAGAAAAATAAATAACTCCGTCCCATTCTCCATGTACACTTCTGGCATTAGTGCAGTCGGAACACGAAGCAAACACCAAGGTCCACTCTACCCAAGAATATGTACTGTACGACCATCTAACATACCAATTCTGATACATTATTGTCTCAAATAGTACTCACCTTGTTGCAGGCTGTTTGAATCATAAAGTGACCGATGAAGGCTTCTCTCTCCTTATGTGTTATTAGGTATGTTATTGGGTTTTCTAAAGTAATAAAACATGTAAATTGATTTATGTAACAATAGAAAAGCTGTGTGAAAAAAGTGCCTTACTCGTCATATGAATGTCAGTGTTGTAATGGTGCAGGTCATCCACTGAGATACTTTGCTGTTCCGTGCTGCATCGCACCTGATGTATCAACATTTATATCATTAACATTAACTTAACCTTTTTTTGAACTGAAGGGGAAGGGAACTGAAGTGAAAGGGAATTCAGAAAAGTCTGCTAGATGAGGTTTAAGACCAACCTTGACAGCTTCTTTATTTTCAATATTTTTGACAGTAAGGTTTTGTCTGTCGCACTGTCGCCATGCTTCAGGGCACAGAATGATGTCGCCATTCTGCATCCGTGCCTGAATCGATCGTATCTCTTCCACAGCCGGGCCAATGACAGCACAAAATTTATCTCCTATTGTAATTTTGGTGAACTCCCCAGCTGATAATGCTACCACAAACAAGAAAAACATGTAAAGATTCTATCAAATATAAAGACACTAAATTATGCATGTAGAACTAAATAAGCACCTATTTTGATAGGTAGATCATCGTCGGGTACTTTACTTCGCAGTTTTTCCACTTTCAGAGTTGTGAAAGCACATTGGAGAACATGAGATATGGTGTCACTCATCTGCACGTTCTCCTCCACCCACTCAGCCAGAATGGCGTCGCCTGCAAGCAAGATTACGTAACGTTGATGTACTGACGTGCGCAAATATGTTTTGTAACATAACGTTCCAGAGTAAAATAAAGGTACCAGTGTGATGCACTACGTAACCGCCTGCAGCATGGATACCTGTAGTGTAGTTCAAACAGACATTACAATCTGCTCAGTTCAAAATGTACTAAGAAATTAGTGCAGGGCAAAAAATCATAACTTACATGCAGCTAGTTCTGCAGACCTGTGGTTGCATTGCCATGGACAGCGTTCTGTAAAAGAAAAATGACAAGAATAAGAAAACAAGAGTACTCCAGCAAAATACATTTAGTGCAAAAAACACAGAGTCTAAAACTAATTTGTCTAAAATGGTGGTATTTTCCTGTTAACTAAATAATAGGATAATCTACCATCCACTGCACTTACTGAAATTAGCACCTGTTATCGGCCATTTTTCGGTGCTAAATATCAAATAACTATTTATATTCAAATTGTAATATTGTCCATTGTTCATGTAGTCAAGTCATGTACTATAGTAAGAAGATATTTACGCATAAAACAAGCATTTGTTTTTACCAAGTAACCATTTGGACAGCCAGGTTGGCCAGCTCACTGACCTTTTCTACTCAAGTACAGCAAAACAACAGTCTTGACTTCTGCAGCACGAATTCCCTCTGATGATAAAACCCTGTACAACTCAGATTGACTCGTTCCTGATTGTGAAATATGAATAATGTCGAAATTCATGTGTAAATTTTCGTTTCGTCCAAACTCACGGTTAATGCAACCAGTAACTGTAGAATAACAAACTGTTTCCAAGACAACAAGCAGCTCATTTCTGAACACTTACACATTCTATATTCCACGTCTCATTGTGACGTCACAGACCAGAGGCGCGTCCGGCTTTCTTAAAGCCCCGTTTTATTCACAGCTCCAGTATTTGCCTTCAATCGCCTCTAGATGGCGCCTTGAAGCGCACTGATAGTTTACTGGACGAACGAATGAACGTAATATGAATGTAAAAGTTAATGAAGGAATTAAATGCTTATTAACTGTTAACACAAACTCCCTCTCTGTTTAATATATTTTTGTATTTGTACATATGTTTAATTTATTTTAATTTTAAAGTTGTTGTTGTTGTTTTTTTTACAAACATAGTTAAACAAACAAACATACAAAGAAAATAAAAGTAAAAAAAGAGAGGGCGGGGGCTGACAGCCTACTAACAGAAAATGTCCACATAGCACATGTGGAGGATTTATATGTTAACATTCATTCAAACTATTTCCTTTAAAACAGATGTTTCAGGTAGCGTCCATTTATGTTGAAAAGCATCCTATTTCAACTGCAGATCAGCAGTCATCTTGTCAAATATATATACACAATCCTAGTTCCAAAAATTCTGGGACGTTGTGGAAAATATAAATAAAAACAGAATGCAATGATTTGCAAAGATCATAAACCCATATTTTATTCACAATAGAACATAGAAAACATCAAATGTTCCAGCTGAGGAAATTGTTGTGGATAAATCCACATTTTTAGCCCAAGACAAAGAGACAGAAAGTTTGGTAGATGTCAAAAAGTAAATAAACTTTATAGAAAACCAATAAAGTGTGACAGTCTGCAGAGAGTCCGAATTATGCAAGCACACAGAGCATTTTATATACCTTCCTCCAAAGCGTATCCATCTTAGGCGGGGTTTTGCCTTTCCTCATTAAAAACAGACCAATCTTCTTTGCCACAATTAAATATTCACGTCTATGTGTTATCTTAAATTTGTGGCATATGCGCAGTTAGTTGTTTTTTCTCCACACGATTTCATGAGGTCGTGGTTTCTTCTTTTTCATAAAAAGGTTTCACACCGGCTTGTGTGTCCTGACCTTGATCCACACACGCCTTTTAGGCCTCATTCTAAGTCGTTAATTGGTATCAGGCATAAGTTATCTGCTTCTGTGGAGGAGGATACAGGCTGGTACAGAAAGAACAACTATTGTACAGTAAGTCACAGAGTTCATCCAACTCAATACACACTCAGACTATAACTCGATCAAATGTTGTTCTATGGATTTAGATTATGCTTCTAACTATTGATTATACATATAGATTCTGCTTTTTAACTAATATTGCTTACTGGATTATGCTTAAGTAATAATTCAAAATGATTATATGTCATAAATATTTAATATATTTTCCCCCCTCTGGGACTTACTAAGTCCCAACAAGCTTGAGAGAGTAATCTCACAATCCAGTCCCTTCATTTACACTAACTAGTGATCTATGTAGGATCACGTCAGCCAACTATCAATGACCAAATCCTGAAACCACTCTCTCTGGAGACCACAAACAAACATCTCCTCTTCCCTTGGCTAGAAAGGAGTAAAAGATTCTGTCTCCCTTTCCCTAACCATAAAAATCAAGACAGTGTTTCTAAGCGTGAGCATGCATTTGGTTCAGCACTTTCTTGTGGTTGTGACGGTTATGTAGAATACACAGTAGATTGAGCACATAGCTGATACAAGTATAGACTAATAAACACGGATACAAAACAATTTTCTCAGTTTGATTACAATGATAAATCAGACAGTGATCACCCTGCCTCTAATCACACTTGATTATATTGTAATAGAACATTTTTAAAAATTCAAAAGATAGAAAAATGGAAAAATGGAAAAAGCAAAAATAAAAACTCCATCACATCCTTTCTCAGGAGATGTGCTAACAATGTTTGTCTCGACCCAGACACTTTGCGTATCGCAGGGGGCCACCTTTGGGGAGAGGATTTTGCTAACACTTACACCCATGGCATGGTTCAACAAACTTCTTCTTCATCCTCACTTGAGGAACTGGAATCTGTTCCATCCTGTTGCAGCTGATCAGAGATTCAATCTGGCTCACCGATTGTCTCATTCAGCTTTAGTTCAGTAGTGTTTTGGAGGCCAGTCAAGGGCTGAAGAGTCAATTGTGGAAAGGTTGTCCTGGAAGGGACGTCTGCTTGGGCCTCTTTCTCCTTCAGCAGGTGTATCAGGCTCATCAGAACCACTCTCAGCAGCAGGGGCCCTTATTCCCTCCTGCTCTGTTGGTACGACCCCTGACTGACCTTCTCCTTTGCCATCGCCTGAGACTGCCATTGGTTCTCCCTTACCTTCATTTAGACCCTCTCTCATGTCTTGGCTTGCTCTTTCTTCTGCAATGTCAACCACTGGATCATCCCCTTCGATCCCCTGATCCTCTTTTCTCCTAGGTCTTAATCTAGGTGCTCACTTTGTATGGCCCCTCGCTTCTGGGCTCGAACACCCCTAGATGCACCTGTTCTCCAGGAGTCACTGGACAAGGAACTTCTGTTTCCTCTCTCAGTCCCAAGCTGTGTTCCTGTGAATAGATAGCAGTTAGATATCTATTATAGATAGTCATACATAGCAGTTAGTTATGGCATATATGCTCTCCATCTGCAATTCCTCCAGCGGAAGCCCTTCATAAGGACCTCTCAGATATGGCACAGACATGGGTTGACCCGCAAGCATTTCATGCGGTGTGAGATGCTTATTTCTGTTAGTCTGCATGTGATAGGTCATTAGTGCAAGAGGTAGAGCATCTACCGAAAGGAGTTCAGAGTCAGCACAAATTGCGTTAAGCTTAGCCTTAAAGTACCACTTACCTTTTTCACTATTCCCTGTGACTGAGGGTGATAAACACTTCAAAATTTTAATTTATTCACAGTTACTGTAACACTGTTTTTTAAACAAACGCTGAGCCATTGTCAGAGATAATCTGAGAGATAAAAAAAATTATCCATCATTGCCTGTAAGTACAGAGACCAGTACTCTTGCTGTTTTATCTTTCCCATAACTTCCCCCTCGTGCACTGGTTAAAACCATGTGCATCTGAAATTCATACAGTGAGAAGTGCATAGGTACAATCAGAATTCAATTCAACTATTTGTTCTGTATCTTAAAGTGGCGTTCCAACGCTTTCTCTAAAACCTCATTGCATTCAAACAGCTCCAAACAGATGAAACAATCCATGTACATAAGTATATATATATATATATATATATATATATATATATATATATATATATATATAGAATGCGTGGTTACACCCATGCTAGCAGCTTGTTTTGAGTGGTTTTAAACTCACCTTTGTTAATCTGTATTCGATACTAGTGATGTGTCATCGCAAAGGAGTCGGTTCTTTGACTCCTTTAAGTGAACAATGGGAGCTGCCTCCTGTCTGAGAGCTGATTTATTATTATTATTATTATTGTAAATGAGTACAAGACAGAATAATCTTGTCGCCGCACTGCTCGGCCACGCCCACACCATGCATTGACTGCATTGAGCGCGTGTGACAAATATGTGCGATAACATTCTCCATTTTAACTCATCTAATACATGAATTTTAATAACAAAGACAACACAACGGCAGAATGTAGAATTTATAAAGTGAAAATATCCCATGGAGCAGGGTCTCAGTATCTGTTTTCCATGTCTACCACACCTCCCTTAGACACGTGGTCTGCACCGTGAGTGAGGTTTTGCAGGGTTTTTTTTATTTGTTTTTGGGTGATTTCTGCAGTTCTCTTATCATAGTAGCTTGCTGTAAAAGACAGTGAGAGTGACATCTGGGTGTAACAACATCTGCAAAATGTATGGGTAATGTGACTGGGCAGTCTACTTCGCAGAAACAAGGTAGATTTATTTATTTATTTTTTTTAAATAGTGAGGCTGGTGAAAACTAACTTGTTTCATGGACGTTCCACAGCTACGAGCATATACATAGTATATGATGTTTTGTTTTTAACACGCTCCCAACCACATTACTTAGTTTTTTTGTTTTTTTTGTTTTTTTTTTTACAGAATCTCACATACGACATTGAAATTACAGCATGTAGCAATCATATTGATGAAGAATTGTTCCAGTAGTTTTTGGGAAGCTAAAGTTTGTGTGTGTGTGTGTGTGCGTGTGTGTGTGTGTGTGTGTGTGGTCGGTCACAGTGAACTGACAATTAAATGTAGTAGTTACAGGCAGGCCCGATGGTGGAAGGAGGAGATACAGCGTCTGTCTCTAGATTGTGATTTTCTCAAGACTCGCCACCTTGGCTGCTTCGCCCCTCCCAGACCCAACTCGGTTACCAAATGGTACATCTCCTTAGCATGCTCCTTTTATTATAATTTGTACTATACTTATCGCTTCATATCTATACGATAGACACGCAAACAGGTATCAGCATGTGCATGTATACTTTTAATTATAATTGTAGCTTTAATTAAGTGCATGCTTCAGTGTACAGGTATATGTGCATATATGATTTGGTTTATAGTGATGTAATCCAGAGAAAAACTACAGTATAGAAAAACCTTGTTTTTTTTTTTATAGTAAATATACAGTGAGGGAAAAAAGTATTTGATCCCCTGCTGATTTTGTACGTTTGCCCACTGACAAAGAAATGATCATTCTATAATTTTAATGGTAGATTTATTTGAACAGTGAGAGACAGAATAACAACAAAAAAATCCAGAAAAACGCATGTCAAAAATTTTACAAATTGATTTGCATTTTAATGAGGGAAATAAGTATTTGACCCCCTCTCAATCAGAAAGATTTCTGGCTCCCAGGTGTCTTTTATACAGGTAACGAGCTGAGATTAGGAGCACACTCTTAAAGGGAGTGCTCCTAATCTCAGCTTGTTACCTGTATAAAAGACACCTGTCCACAGGAGCAATCAATCAATCAGATTCCAAACTCTCCACCATGGCCAAGACCAAAGAGCTCTCCAAGGATGTCAGGGACAAGATTGTAGACCTACACAAGTCTGGAATGGGCTACAAGACCATTGCCAAGCATCTTGGTGAGAAGGTGACAACAGTTGGTGCGATCATTCGCAAATAGAAGAAACACAAAAGAACTGTCAGTCTCCCTCAGCCTTGGGCTCCATGCAAGATCTCACCTCGTGAGCTTGCAATAATCATGAGAACAGTGAGGAATAAGCCCAGAACTACACGGGAGGATCTTGTCAATGATCTCAAGGCAGCTGGGACCATAGTCACCAAGAAAACAATTGGTAACACACTACGCCGTGAAGGACTGAAATCCTGCAGCGCCCGCAAGGTCCCCCTGCTCAAGAAAGCACATATACATGCCCGTCTGAAGTTTGCCAATGAACATCTGAATGATTCAGAGCACAACTGGGTGAAAGTGTTGTGGTCAGATGAGACCAAAATGGAGTTCTTTGGCATCAACTCAACTCGCCGTGTTTGGAGGAGGAGGAATGCTGCCTATGACCCCAAGAACACCATCCCCACCGTCAAACATGGAGGTGGAAACATTATGCTTTGGGGTGTTTTTCTGCTAAGGGGACAGGACAGCTTCACCGTATCAAAGGGACGATGGACGGGGCCATGTACCATCAAATCTTGGGTGAGAACCTCCTTCCCTCAGACAGGGCATTGAAAATGGGTCGTGGATGGATATTCCAGCATGACAATGACCCAAAACACACGGCCAAGGCAACAAAGGAGTGGCTCAAGAAGAAGCACATTAAGGTCCTGGAGTGGCCTAACCAGTCTCCAGACCTTAATCCCATAGAAAATCTGTGGAGGGAGCCGAAGGTTCGAGTTGCCAAATGTCAGCCTCAAAACCTTTATGACTTGGAGAAGATCTGCAAAGAGGAGTGGGACAAAATCCCTCCTGAGATGTGTGCAAACCTGGTGGTCAACTACAAGAAACGTCTGACCTCTGTGATTGCCAACAAAGGTTTTGCCACCAAGTACTAAGTCATGTTTTGCAGAGGGGTCAAATACATATTTCCCTCATTAAAATGCAAATCAATTTATAACATTTTTGACATGCGTTTTTCTGGATTTTTTTTGTTGTTATTCTGTCTCTCACTGTTCAAATAAATCTACCATTAAAATTATAGAATGATCATTTCTTTGTCAGTGGACAAACGTACAAAATCAGCAGGGGATCAAATACTTTTTTCCCCTCACTGTATACAGTACATACTACATGCTGTTGTGCATCTGCAGCGTAGCCACATTCTCTCTTGGTGTTGAGATGTAGAAGAGTTTAGTTTCTTTCAGTGACATTGTTAAAGATGGAGTGAGCGACTGATGGATTTGATTGACAGGTACGTGAACGGGAGTGGGTATTTTGCGGACCTGACGGACGCACTGGAGAAGGCGGAGGAGGAGATCTTCATCACTGATTGGTGGTCAGTACGCACTCAATGCACACAGTGCCAGTTTAGAGTGGCGCATGTTAACAGACTCTAGTTTAGTTTTTGTGCTGTTATTGTTGCCATAGTTCAGTGCTGATGTTTGTTACAGAACAGATTCTACTTACTCTGTCAGACCTGGAAAATTAAATGTCAGTATAAGTCACGTGGCAAGTGGCTTATTATTACTGTTGGAAAGTAGATTTCCATTGTAGACATGCTGCTGATAGCTTGGACCTCCTGTGTATTTTGTGTGCACCTTCTATTACGTTTATGAATCTAGATCGTTCCAGTTATATTGATTTATCTTGGACTCCTTATCTTATCTTCACAGCTTTTGGGGTTTTTATGTTTTTGTCCTGTCCAGTTTTAAATTGGTTTAAATTCCTGAGCATTGAGATCTGACTCTGTGTTGTGAGCTTTGCGGTCTGGAGATTAATTGCTGTTTGGTGTTCGTCCTCTCTCCCTGTTCTCTCAGGTTAAGTCCCAAAATTTTCCTCAAGGAGCGTCCAGCACAGAATAACCAATGGCGTCTTGACCAGATCCTCAAATGCAAAGCCGTAAGCAGCAGATTTGTGCTTTTCAGCACACAGATAAGAACATGAGCAAATCAATAATGAGACAGTGAATGGAGAGTTTCCTTTTGATTTCTTCCCTCATAGTGTGTGTGTATGTGTGTCTGTGTTTTCAGGAGGCAGGTGTAAAGGTTTATGTACTGTTGTACAAAGAGGTTCCATTTACCGTCAGCACTGACAGCAAGTACAGTAAGAGAACCTTGATGGACCTGCACAATAACATCAAGGTGTGAACCCTACACAAAACACACCACACTATACTAAGACTTTTTTACGAATTAATCCCTCTTGTTCGTTTATTTGTTTGTAGTGATGGTAATTTATGATTGTTTATCTTGCTGTTGCCTAGGTTATGCGTCATCCCAACCACGTGACCTCTGGAGTCTTCCTGTGGTCCCACCATGAAAAGATGGTGGCTATCGATCAATCGAAGGCCTTCATGGGCGGGCTGGACCTTGCTTTCGGCAGATGGGACGACAGTAATTACAGGCTAACTGACGTCTTAGTATCGGGCACAGATATTCAGGGTGCATGTTCAGTTCCAAAGGTGGCTATGACAAGGAATTACTTATATAACTACTTATAACCTGATATATTACTTATATATCATGGATTATAGAATATGCTCTGTTTTGTATTGTGAATCTCTCTCTCTCTCTCTCTCTCTCTAGACTAAAAGGAAGGCTGTCACTGGCGGAGCGGATGATAAAAACACACTGTTGTGGTTAGGAAAGGACTACAACAACTTCTTCATGAAGGACTGGACACAGATAGACAAACCTTTTGAAGGTACCACCAAGCACTATTTGAGTTGTGCTAGCATGCATGCAGGAGTATACGTATTGTAGTTGCAGTAGTAATGTATTCTCTCACTCAGATATCGTGGACCGGACGATGGTGCCGCGCATCCCGTGGCGTGACCTTGGAGCCGTGGTCCATGGGAAGGCAGCCAGCGACCTCTCGCGCCACTTTATTCAGCGCTGGAATTTCACTAAGGTCAGAGGTCAAGCTTAATCCTTGTGTGTCCCTATGGACGTTTGTCTTTTTCTTTCTCTTTTTAAAATCATTTTCTGTGTTAATGCAAACAACATAAAATTTGCAAAAGGTGTGTGTTTTTATTGGAATTTTTATATTTCACTCTCATTTGCTTTCAGAAATCTATTTTAAACTAGGTACACAAAATAGTTACACTCAGAACCTTAAGGACAAAAATGTCACCATTGAAACCTGTTCAAAAGGCAATATTTAATCTCCGTGACATTTAAGCATAAAATCATGCATTCTGTTTTAATAGGCTTTTATTTTGTAGACAAAGGTTCAAAACATTGTGTAGTATTTTCTCAGGTTTGTTTTTGCCATGTTTGTAGACCGCAGTGCCGGATGGGAAAGTTAGTCACTAGTTTGCTGTGACCTGACACAAATATTAATATATAATATTTTTATGACAGTTTCTGGGCCTATGTGTACCTTTTTTAATTGATCCATGGGTTAATGAAGCCTAGTATTACATATGCACTAGGGTTTAAATGACGGAATGCTGTGTGTGTGTCTGTTTTTCAGAACTCTAAGATGAAGTCTAAAGCCACAATTTACCCGTACCTGCTGCCGAAGAGTCACAGTACTGCCGCTTTCTCCGATTCCGATAGGCCTTCCGGCGAGCCTGAAGAGGACAAAGCAACTGTGCAGGTATACACAGACAGACACACACACACAGACAGACACTCACACACAGACAGACACACGAGACTGGATACGTGTCCAAAAATATTTTAATATCCTCAGTAATTAAACACTAATTACACTGTTACACTAACACTGAGTTCCTCAGATGACCTAACTAATATCTAGAACAGGGGGGACTGAAATTAATTTTCAGCCAATAAGAACAAGGATTTTCTTTTTTTTTTTTTTTTAGAGTTACTTACATTTGCAGTTATTCCTAATTTGAGTCTCATTTGAGAAAAATAATTTGACAAATTAATTGAAATCATAGACCTTTGCAAAGAATTAGTCATAATTTTGCTTTTTCCCTTTCTCTTTTTGAAAATTTAATCGTCTCTCTTTTTTTCTTGTTCTCCATTGTCAGGTGCTTCGCTCCGTGGGTTTGTGGTCAGCTGGGACATCCGAATGTTCTATACAAAAGGCATACATAGAAACCATCAAGAACATCCAGCACTACGTATATATTGAGGTAATACACACACACACACATCCCCAGGTACTTGGCTCCATGGATTCGTGGTCAGCTGGGACATTCGAATGTTCTATACAAAACTTGTATGTAGAAACCTTCACGAACAGCCAGCACTACATTTACAGAGGTAATACACACACACACACATCCCCAGGTGTTTCACTCCATGGATTCGTGGTCAGCTTGGACATCCGAATGTTCTATACAAAAGGGGTACACAGAGACTGATGTACAGAAGTATCTTGACGGTGTCTTGACAGTGTTGTTTGTTCTCCTCAGAATCAGTTCTTTATTAGAGTTGATGAGACTGCCGGAACTTCTGCTGCTGTTGAAACTCCTGTGATGAGCAAAGGCATAACAGATGTTATTGTTGATAGGATCCTGCTTGCACACGAGTACGTGTGTGTGTGTGTGTCTGAGTATGGGCATGTAGGCTTTTCCATTTGCTTTGCAGTCATCTAAATTTAACGCTTTTGTGTGTGTGTGTGTGTGTGTGTAGGAAGTGTACAGAGTGTTTCTGGTGATTCCTCTACTGCCTGGGGTCAAAGGAGACATCAGTAAGGGAGGAAGCACCAACATGTGCGCAATAATGCATCATACGTACAGGTACACACACTCTTTCTTTCTTTCTGCCTTCTTTCTCTTTGCAGTACAGTACTTTTCGTACTCTACTTTATTCCTTTTCTTTCTGTACTTTACTTTCTTTTTTTCACAACCCCAATTTCCAAAAAAGTTGGGACAGTATGGGGAAAAAAATAATTTGAAAATTCAATTCACCATGTACTATATTGAAAACACTAACACATTATTTGATGTTTTACTTTGTGAATTTTATTTATTTTTGAAAATACACTAATTTCAAATCTGATGACCGCAACACACTCCAAAGAAGTTGGGACATGTGAATTTCATGTGCATATAAACCTCGTACTGGTGGTAACAAAGACGTTATGTTTCTTTCTTTTTGTTTTTTCAGTACGATTAATCGTGGAGAAGGTTCCATCATAAAGCGACTTGAGAAAAAGAGTAAGTGTGTGTTCTCCGAATCTCAGCCAGTATTTATAATCAGTATTGCTTATTGTGATCGTCATGATGACTGTTCCTTCTCGCGCTCCAGTGGAGGATAAATGGACGCAGTACTTCTCAGTGTGTAGCGTGCGCACACACTCTGAGCTTAACGGCAAACCCATCTCTGAACTCATGTACGTCCACAGCAAATTGCTGATTGCTGATGACCTCTGCTACATCATAGGTGAGACCTTTCACATTGACTGTCCTTAAATTACTTGTCCCTAGTTTAAATGTCTCTAAATTTACCACTTACGGTAAAGACAGTAAAGAAAACACTAGTTTAGTTGCCATCTTGTGGTCTATCCTGGAAATTTGGGTTTAAACCAAAGTGTGTCAGTAAGTACCGTAATTATCAGACTATTGAGCGCACCTGAATATAAGCCGCATCCACTAACTATAAAAAGAATTTTTTTTTTGTACATTTAGGCCGCACTTGTCTATAAGCCGCAGGTGTCCACGTTGTAACATGAGATGTTTACACAGAAAGATGTTACACAAAGTTTTTTTTAAAACTTTTAATTAAATTCGTACCGTAAATGCTTTTTTCCGAACAGTGCCTGTAACACGGCTGGTTAAAAAAATTTAAAATACCGTTGTCTACCAGGAAAAGTCATTGATCGCTATCTTCATCTTCCTCCTGCGCACTAAAACCACTAAAGTCGTCTTCTTCAGTGTCGGAATTTAACAGCCTCAGAATGACCGGTACTTCGTCACACACTTCCTCAGTCTCTCTTTCGTTGTCGCTCTCGATGTCACTTACGTCTCGAGGCAAATTCGCCCTTGAGCTTGTGCTATCCTCTTCATCACGCAGCAGTCCAGCCTTTCGAAACCCGCTGGTGATGGTAGATTTTTTGACACTACTCCACGCTGTTCGGATCCGCTGGCAGACTTGAGCAAAAGTTGCTCTTCGCATGCTATTTCCTTCTTCGACAGCCAGATCGATCGCCTTTAACTTGAAAGCTGCATCATATGCATCTCTTCCTGTGTTTTCCATGATGAGGGGGTGTGCATGAAGCGCAAAATGACTGATCTGAAGAATTTAGTGCGAGTGCGTTTGATTTAATTCGAATAGCGTCACTGGTCCACTGTGACCTGTTCGGTAATTTCATCGGTCCGATGTGACGAGGCTAAATGTTTTGCCGGCATGAAGCTCGTTGGCCCGTAAAAATCCATAAATTAGCCGCATCATTGTTTAAGCCGCAGTGTTCAAAGCGTGTGAAAAAAGTAGCGGCTTTTAGTCCGGAAATTGCGGTAAGTAAGTCAAATTATTCTCCAGTTTTATTCCTCTTATACCACAGCAATTACTATTTTTCTATTGCTCACACAACAAAACGTCATACATTTATCCAGGGTTGGCTCCAGGGCATTCGGAATGAGGGAGGCCTCGATGTGTCGGGGGAACCTACCTAACTAAAATAATAATAATTTGAAACAAGTGTTATTAAAAGTATCATATATTTTCCTTATTGTAGGTAGACTCCTTTCCTGGACCTCTCTGGGTAATTAAAGGTAAAGGCAGCTGGTTAATTTTGGGTTGTGAGTAGTATAAAGAGAGGTTCACATTTCATATTACCTTAGCCAGTAATTATTACAACAACAACAATAATAATAATAATAATAATACCACTTTACTAAATCTATTTTTGTATGTGAATGTAATTGGCTGATTATGACTGTATATCATGATGTAAAGTAATTTTTTTGTGAACTTCTACTCTTCATTCATAATCAGTATTCATGGTAAAACAAAGTTGTTTTACAAAATTGTTTTTAAAAAAACAATATTTAGTTAATTATTAATATTTCAAGAAGTAAGAGGCCACAGTGGCGTGGTGCTGAAATCACATTTTGGGGGTGGGGTGCTTACCAGAGGTGAGGTGGGACAGTGACCTAGCGGTCTGGGCCAGTCCCCCTGGGGCCCCCTTGTGGCACAGACGCTGCATTTATCCATTTATAGTTACACATTATGTTGTGAGACATTTCACAAAACAAGTTATCACAAAGTTCCAAAGCCCTCACACTGGAGACTCCTTCCAAAAATGTTTGTTTTTACTTCTCCTCCCTGAAAACATCAACAGTTTGTTTTCTTTGCTAAATAAATTTTTTTGTTTACATTTCTTTGATTACGTGGCATGCCCGTCATGTCCCTGTGACTGAGCTGTTACTATTAGGGATGCACCAAATGTTCGGTGAAAAGGCCAAATAAATTTGACCGAACAATGACGTGTTTCATGACGCGACGAAATAGCCTAGCAACCAGAGTGAGTGTCACGAATGCCACGACTGAGTGTCACAATAGCCTCCACTTCCGGAAGTGTGCTCAGAGAGATGAGGGGGCGTGTGCATGCGCAAGCTACGTGCACAAGTGCTCAGCGAGCGCATGCTCTTCGGATGTTGACAGCCGTGACAATGACTACGTTTACATGGACAGCAATAATCTAATTATTGACCTTAATCTGAGTAAGGTAATAATGTGATTAAGGTGTTTACATGAGTCGCTTTTAGAATACTCCTGTCGTATTACCGTTTTACATGTTATTGATCATAATTAGATTAAGAGCCTGCGTCATTATGTCACCGCGCCACACTGTCCGACATCCCTCCAGAATTTCACTTATCAACATACAGTTCGTCTTCGTTATGGGACCGTTTACAGTTTTGGGTGTTTTTATTTAAATTTTTTATGAACGCTTCAAGTGCGATTAATTATTAGTCATGCTGTACGTGCAAATAGACAACCGCTTGAAGCCGTGGGCCGTGTCTCAAATCGCATACTTATCTACTGTATAGTAGCCGAGATGCATGTATTTTTCCCCACTACAGGCCTATAGTACGCAAGTATGCAGTTTGGGACACAGCCGAACTCTCTTGTTCGCCGTAAAACGTAAAACTGCCGTGTGTGATCGTGTCCTGTCGCAAAATGCGGTGAAAACGCTCACACGACGTTCATTGATGAAGGTGTTTACATGTCTGTAATGCACGTCCATAATGCGACTAAAACAGGAGTACTCCACACGTCTTAATTCGATTAGAGCTTAATGAGATTATGACCATAATTAGATTAAGGTTGCTGTTTACATGGTAGTTTCTTAATCAAATTATGGTCTTAATTAGATTAAGAGTGGATTATTGTTGTCCATGTAAACGCAGTCATTGTTTACTGTGGACGTGCGTTTGTCTTGTTGCTGTTCCGGAGTATTCTGTCATTTCGCGAGATGTAAGGGAGTAGAATACAGAAGCAGGTAAAGACATACTTATTTATGGGCAGGCAGACAAATCCAAATCGTAATCCAAAAAACGTAGTCAAGATGGGCAAAGGGTCGGGCGATTGGCAAACAGGCATAAACGGGGCACAGCATGGAAGCAAGGTCACGGTCACAGAAAACAGGGTCACACAAAACAAGAAACATGAACTAGTACTAACCAGTGGGGACTAAATGAACTAATCTATAGTTTAAACTAGCTAAATCTATCCAGGAACATAACATTAACAACGTATCTAACTATACTATATCTACTATAATACTCGGCGAGGTGTACAGGGACACGAGCGGTATATATCCCCAATATAATCAGCCGTGTATAACCCAATAGAACCATTTTCTGCGCTCTTGTCAATGCACTTTTTAATGCACTTTTTGGTTGTAGGCTACAGAGTGTTCCATTCTTTCAGCAGTCAGTTACAGACCTAACATCGGCTATTCAAGGGGGGCTCAAAGATGACCACATCAAAATATTTTTATTTTACTCATTTATTTATTTAAAGTTATATTGTGCCTTGTTAGTAGCCTATGCCCGCTGAAATGAAAAAAAAAATGTTCAATGTTAAATAAATATTTTGAAATTGTAGTTTTTGTAATTGATTTTTTTCTTTGAAAAGCAAGACAAGATAGTAAAAAGTACATTTTGACTAATTTATGCAATGGTGGAAAAAAATGGCTTCGGCCAAGAATTATTTCGGTGCATCCCTAGTTACTATAGAAATGATGATATATTAATTTTAACGATTATTAATATGAAACTGATATGAATTGCTGCCAGAACTAGTTTCAGGGTTGCGCTTGTAGAAAATCAAGCCACATTGTCTGACCAATCAAGAATTGTGAAAACAGCATTCTAACATCATCCGTCAGGTTCGGCAAACATCAATGATAGAAGCATGATGGGAGATCGGGACAGTGAGCTGGCCGTGCTGGTGGTGGACAATGCGATGGTTCAGTCCCGAATGAACGAAGGAGAGTATAATGCTGGATCTCTCACACTCGCTTTGCGGAAGGAGTGCTTCAGGTGAGTGAGTGACTGGGTGAGTGGGTGGGTGGTATTGTTTGCTGTGTGTGAGGTTTTTGAAACTCTGAGGCACAACAATGAGATTATTCACACAAACAGCTAACTACATCAGAGCTTCCTGTGCACGTCCTCCTCTCCTGTTAATTAATTTTCTTCTCTCTCTGTATCTGTCTCTCTTTCTTCTTGTCTCTTTCTCTGTATCTGTCTGCCTGTCTCTCTCTCTCAGGGTCCTGCTGGGATCTGATTCCAACCCCACAATAAATATCGATAACCCAGTCAGCGATAATTTTTTCAACGAGCTGTGGAACAAAACTGCCCGTGAAAATACCTCCACCTATGAAAGAGTGAGTACGAGGCACACGTATGTGGCCTCGATGACGACGTGAACAATATGAAAGAAAACTATGTAGACAGTCCATTTGTTGAAAAATTGGGGACTCTATGGTATAACATCCTCCTCTTCCTCTGCAGGTTTTCGAGTGCCTTCATTCAGACTCGATTCACAGTCTGTGCGAGCTGCAGGAACACGTCAAAACGGATACTTTGGCCCAGAGCGACCCGGAGATGGCCGCTAAGGATGTGCGCTCCATCTGTGGCATCCTCGTCTACTTCCCCCTGGACTTCCTGTGCGAGGAGAATCTGCTTCCTCCAGCCGTCAGCAAAGAGGGAATGCTTCCTGAGAAAGTCTGGACATAGCGGTCTAGCGGACACCCTTTCATTATTGAGGGTAATTATGTAGGAACTTGGAATAAGAAAAAGAATTGAAACATAACCTGACATTTGAAGATAGCTGAATGTAAGGAAGAATAAGGTGAACTGATTGTGCAACGTGTGTGTGTGTGTCAGAGGGTGAGAGCAATTGGGACCTATGAACACTCATGAGAGCATGCACACAGGAGTCATTCATGCATGAGCAGTCAAAAGAATGCACACACACAGAAACTGATTTGAGGCAGGTTTTGTGTATTGGCAAGAGAATGCATAGAGAAGTATTACTTTTTTACAGCAAGTGGTTTCACATGAAATTCCTGTGAGTGTGAGTGTTACTTCATGTGTCCCGGCCGGTGAAGCACCTGCTGATGTGTGTGTGTGTGTATTACCTTTATATAAATGTAGTGCTGGCTGTTCGTGATGGTTTCTACATACCCCTTTTGTATAGAACATTCGGATGTCCCAGCTGACCACGAATACATGGAGCGAAGCACCTGGGGATGTGTGTGTGTGTGTATTACCTCAATATATACGTAGTGCTGGATGTTCTTGATGGTTTCTATGTATGCCTTTTGTATAGAACATTCGGATGTCCCAGCTGACCACAAACCCACGGAGCGAAGCATCTGACAATGGAGAACAAGAAAAAAAGAGAGGCGATTAAATTTTCAAAAAGAGAAAGGGAAAAAGCAAGATTATGACTAAATTCTTTGCAAAGGTCTATGATTTCAATTAATTTGTCAAATTATTTTTCTCAAATGAGACTCAAATTAGGAATAACTGCAAATGTAAGTAACTCTAAAAAAAAAAAAAAACGGAAAGAAAATCCTTGTTCTTATTGGCTGAAAATTAATTTCAGTCCCCCCTGTTCTAGATATTAGTTAGGTCATCTGAGGAACTCAGTGTTAGTGTAACAGTGTAATTAGTGTTTAATTACTGAGGATATTAAAATATTTTTGGACACGTATCCAGTCTCGTGTGTCTGTCTGTGTGTGAGTGTCTGTCTGTGTGTGTGTGTCTGTCTGTGTATACCTGCACAGTTGCTTTGTCCTCTTCAGGCTTGTTGGAAGGCTTATCGGAATCGGAGAAAGCGGCAGTACTGTGACTCTTCGGCAGCAGGTACGGGTAAATTGTGGCTTTAGACTTCATCTTAGAGTTCTGAAAAACAGACACACACACAGCATTCCGTCATTTAAACCCTAGTGCATATGTAATACTAGGCTTCATTAACCCATGGATCAATTAAAAAAGGTACACATAGGCCCAGAAACTGTCATAAAAATATTATATATTAATATTTGTGTCAGGTCACAGCAAACCAGTGACTAACTTTCCCATCCGGCACTGCGGTCTACAAACATGGCAAAAACAAACCTGAGAAAATACTACACAATGTTTTGAACCTTTGTCTACAAAATAAAAGCCTATTAAAACAGAATGCATGATTTTATGCTTAAATGTCACGGAGATTAAATATTGCCTTTTGAACAGGTTTCAATGGGGACATTTTTGTCCTTAAGGTTCTGAGTGTAACTATTTTGTGTACCTAGTTTAAAATAGATTTCTGAAAGCAAATGAGAGTGAAATATAAAAATTCCAATAAAAACACACACCTTTTGCAAATTTTATGTTGTTTGCATTAACACAGAAAATGATTTTAAAAAATGAAAAGAAAAAGACAAACGTCCATAGGGACGCACAAGGATTAAGTTTGACCTCTGACCTTAGTGAAATTCCAGCGCTGAATAAAGTGGCGCGAGAGGTCGCTGGCTGCCTTCCCATGGACCACGGCTCCAAGGTCACGCCAAGGGATGCGCGGCACCATCGTCCGGTCCACGATATCTGAGTGAGAGAATACATTACTACTGCAACTACAATACGTATACTCCTGCATGCATGCTAGCACAACTCAAATAATGCTTGGTGGTACCTTCAAAAGGTTTGTCTATCTGTGTCCAGTCCTTCATGAAGAAGTTGTTGTAGTCCTTTCCTAACCACAACAGTGTGTTTTTATCATCCGCTCCGCCAGTGACAGCCTTCCTTTTAGTCTAGAGAGAGAGAGAGAGAGAGAGAGAGAGAGAGATTCACAATACAAAACAGAGCATATTCTATAATCCATGATATATAGGTAATATATCAGGTTATAAGTAGTTATATAAGTAATTCCTTGTCATAGCCACCTTTGGAACTGAACATGCACCCTGAATATCTGTGCCCGATACTAAGACGTCAGTTAGCCTGTAATTACTGTCGTCCCATCTGCCGAAAGCAAGGTCCAGCCCGCCCATGAAGGCCTTCGATTGATCGATAGCCACCAACTTTTCATGGTGGGACCACAGGAAGACTCTGGACGTCACATGGTTGGGATGACGCATAACCTAGGCAACAGCAAGATAAACAATCATAAATTACCATCACTACAAACAAATAAACGAACAAGAAGGATTAATTCGTAAAAAAGTCTCAGTATAGTGTAGTGTGTTTTGTGTAGGGTTCACACCTTGATGTTATTGTGCAGGTCCATCAAGGTTCTCTTACTGTACTTGCTGTCAGTGCTGACGGTAAATGGAACCTCTTTGTACAACAGTACATAAACCTTTACACCTGCCTCCTGAAAAGACAGACACACATACACACACACTATGAGGGAAGAAATCAAAAGGAAACTCTCCATTCACTGTCTCATTATTGATTTGCTCATGTTCTTATCTGTGTGCTGAAAAGCACAAATCTGCTGCTTACGGCTTTGCGTTTGTCAACCATTGGTTATTCTGTGCTGGACGCTCCTTGAGGAAAATTTTGGGACTTAACCTGAGAGAACAGGGAGAGAGGACGAACACGAAACAGCAATTAATCCCCAGACCGCAAAGCTCACAACACAGAGTCAGATCTCAAAGCCCAGGAATTTAAACCAATTTAAAACTGGACAGGACAAAAACGTAAAAACCCCAAAAGCTGTGAAGATAAGGAGTCCAAGATAAATCAATATAACTGGAACGATCTAGATTCATAAACGTAATAGAAGGTGCACACAAAATACACAGGAGGTCCAAGCTATCAGCAGCATGTCTACAATTGAAATCTACTTTCCAACAGTAATAATAAGCCACTTGCCACGTGACTTATACTGACATTTAATTTTCCAGGTCTGACAGAGTAAGTAGAATCTGTTCTGTAACAAACATCAGCACTGAACTATGGCAACAATAACAGCACAAAAACTAAACTAGAGTCTATTAACATGCGCCACTCTAAACTGGCACTGTGTGCATTGAGTGCGTACTGACCACCAATCAGTGATGAAGATCTCCTCCTCCGCCTTCTCCAGTGCGTCCGTCAGGTCCGCAAAATACTCACTCCCGTTCACGTACCTGTCAATCAAATCCATCAGTCGCTCACTCCATCTTTAACAATGTCACTGAAAAAAACTACTCTTCTACATCTCAACACCAAGAGAGAATGCGGCTACACTGCAGATGCACAACGGCATGTAGTATGTACTGTATATATTTACTGTAGTTTTTCTCTAGATTACATCACTATAAACCAAATCATATATGCACTTATACCTGTACACTGAAGCATGCACTTAATTAAAGCTACAATTATAATTAAAAGTATACATGCACATGCTGATACCTGTATGCGTGTCTGTCGTATAGATATGAAGCACTAAGTATAGTACAAATTATAATAAAAGGAGCATGCTAAGGAGATGTACCATTTGGTAACCGAGTTGGGTCTAGGGGGAACGAAGCAGCCAAAGTCTTGAGAAAATCACATTGTAGAGACAGACACCATATTTCCTCCTTCCACCATTGGGCCTACCTGTAACTACTACATTTAATGGTCAGTTCACTGTGACCGACCACACACACACACACACACAAACGTTAGCTTCCCAAAAACTACAGGAACAATTCTTCATCGATATGATTGCTACATGCTCACAACCTTTTTATGTTCCAGGAGAACTGACCGTGTGTCAGGTGCGCCATCATCAGGTACGTATCCTGCACATATATAAAACACAATGAGCATTTGGCTTTTTTCTTCTTTTTTGCAAAATCACATGACAATTGCACATTACTAATTACATATCATACAGAATTGTTCAAAAGTCTAGGCATAGATGTATATGTCTACTACGTTGCTCAGTGTGTAGAAAAATCACAATATACACACACATACATATATATAAATAAAAGACCATTGTAGAATTTACTATTTATAGGCATGTGTTGGGTAAAATTCAAGACTTGTGTTAGATATGTTGAACTAATGGCATTGTGTGGTTTATATCTGTCATAAATAACACCAACAAAGCCCTAATAATCAGTAGAATTGACTGGTGAATTATGCTTCTCCCCACACCTCTGTAGTTAATACAAGATGCTCTCCCACAGCAGCAACAGGATAGATAATGGAGCCAGTTCACAACTTGTGCACTGTTATTCGTTTTAATTCTGCCTCCCTGGTTTAGCACCAGGATTTCCCAAATTTCACAACACTAATTGATAAAAATTTTGCTGAAGTGTTTTACTTATATTTACTTCACAGTTTGGCTGAATTCTTAAATCTCATTTCTCCAAAGCCGTTTATACCAGTTAAAAAAAAAATTTTTTTAAACGAAAAAATGGCATTATCATTATACAGTACATACCTCGTCGATAAACTCGATGTGTGTCACTCTGAAGGTCAGTGGAGTGTTAGCAATATGCCAACACTCATCGCTTTTGTTGGAATACGCCATGAAAATGAGGAAAAACACCGGAAAAACTCACGTCCCTTGAACAAAATGATTTTTCGCTTTTGAATGGGTCAGTTTAAAACGATGCTTATATACCGTTAAAGAAGTTCTAGAATGTTCTGGGCTTAACCACGCACTTTGGGGGGTGGTTGTGTCCCCCCAATATTGTGGAAATACCAATCTGTCCCCCCAATATACAGTAAAAAATATTTTCTATATGTCCCCTTTTATTGAACCCTGCCAACGGATCTGTCTTTTCTTCATCTATTCTATTTATTTATGTCTATAGCTTCTTAATATATTTCCGTTTGTTAAGGAAAATAAGTGTGTCCCCCCACCTCCAATTGTACACTTGGTAGCGCCCATAATCAACGCTAGCTGGTCGGTGATATATTAGCTGTAAGAAATGGAGACAGCATCCAAGTGTAGAAAAGTGCAGCAGAACATGCGGGCTTTTATTCAGACACTCAGTAACTAGATACCTAAATAGTAGGTGACCTTAGATCAGTGTAGAAGGCATCATACCATGTCTTGGTTTGTTCCTAAGAACGTTAATGAACTGTTGATATTTTCACACCCATGAAGTAGGCTAGGCTAACGGCAGTTCCAGTTTTTGACCATTAACGGTACATTCACGTGCACATCCTCCCGCCGAGTTCACTGGTACACCCCCCCCCCCCCCCCCCCCCCCCCCCCATGTCCATACCATGGTTACGCCCTTAGTCTTGGCAATCTTCTTATATCCTAGGCTATCTTTATGTATAGCAACAATTCTTTTTTTCAGATCCTCAGACAGTTCTTTGCCATGAGGTGCCATGTTGAACTTCCAGGGAGCAGTATGAGGACCTGCGTGAAGTTGGCCCCCCACCATCACAAAACGTCTGCAGAATAGTCTCAATTGTTTGTGCTTTGTTTGTGCTGTAAAAAAAAAATTGTTTCTGCTGCTTCGGTTCCGGAGATATTAAAAGAATATTTATAGGTCATCCTGAGGTCAATCAGCCCCCCATGCTCCAGGTTCACTCCGAAAAGGTGACATCACCGCACCATAATTCATTACCTAATATCTTCACGTAACTTCACGCAGGTGTATGAGGGAGTGTGAGAGCAATGACACCAAATTTAACACACCTGCTCCCAATTCACACCTGAAAAATAAATTTAATGAAAAATGAAAAATAAAACAATAACATTAGTACAGTAAAATACATTATTTAAAATAAATAAATAAATAAATACAGTATAGGGAGCAGTACATAGAGAAATCCCACAGAATGAAAGACTACAATAACATTGATCCAGTAAAAGACATTTTGTAAAAAGACATATTCATAACAGTACATACACAGAGAAAAGCCATATCACACACTGAATTCAATCACCAGTATCATTATCAAACTACACAGAAGTGAACTGTGGCGATGAATTATTTACTCCTTTTAACAGCAGCAACTATTAGTTATTTCAACATTTAATTCAAATTTAATTCATAATGTAATAGTTGTGTGAGGTGGGACTCGAACAGAGGTCGTCTTGTTGTCAGCATCAACAGACTTTTACGTCAAAAATACAAAACAGATGCCTATAAATCACGTGTTTCTCTTTATTTCTCCTTTCTTTCGTAGTCGTAGGTTTCAGGTGGTGCAGGAGGCAAAAATAAAAAATAAAACGCAGAAAAATGAAATACCCAACTGCTCCGATAAAATAATATAGAAGAACTTCTCTCAGTCTTAAAGAAATAATAAATAACAGCTTTACCTTTTCTTTGTACTTTTGTCAGTTAATTTAAGTTTGAAGAGACTTGACAAATCAGATTTTTATTTTTATTGTATTTTAGAAAAAAATCCCAATTTTTACAGAAATGGGGTTAGTATGTAGTTAATATGTGTGGTTACTGGAGTTTTAGGGTTTAAAATAGTTTAGCAAATACAAACTATAATTTGAGTTGACTTGGTTTCCCTGATAGCTCTTGGCTAATGTGATACCAAGACATAGACTACACAGCTCTAGCTACAGAACGTGTTCAAAAACACACATTTTACCACAGATCAGTTTACTCTGGCTAAAAAAGATGACTTGCCAATTCTGAACACATATACGATGTATTCTTGTATAAAATATAATTCCAGATTGATCTATATTCAAATTCAGACCTTTTAAGGCATTAAATGAGCAAAATGTAATTTCATAGGAAAAAAGTTTTTAGGATCCATAGAGCATTAGGGCACAGAGTTTGAGAGCATTAAAACATACCTTTAAATGTGGTAGAGACACCAAGACACCAAAGTCAGTTACTATACACCTGCTGTTCCTGAAGGAGAACCTGAGTGAGCTGAAGAGCTGGAACCAAGACCATCTGACCAAGTATATTCAATGATGCTTTAATGGTAAAATTGTAGGCTAGTTAGCAAAAGATGCTTTTAGTGAATTAACATCGCTTTGTTCATATGAATTTGGAAACCAAGCACACGTACGAGCAGACTACTATTTAAGAAGGGGTTAGTAAACAGGAATACATCTGACTCGTTGAAAAACAACACGTAGCAGAACAGCATGACCTACACAGCATATATAAAGCAAAGAAAGACATTTATGTTCGTTATTAACTCAGTAAACTTGTCTTGTATGCAGTCTTATGATAAAGCAGGGTAGAACTGCAGTGTTTCACTATCACTAGAATCGTTTTCTTCATTATCAGTAATCCTGATTGGCTCAACTGTAGCGGTCACCAAGTGTTCAGTGGGATTTGTAGGTTGCAAGTCCAGTGATGTGACCTGCTCTCCAATAGGGAGTGCGGCGTCTGTTGTTGTGTGACAGGGAGATAAAGCGTACATCTCCAGTTGATCTTGAGAAGTAGAGGCAACCTCAGCAGTTACAGCAGAGACACCAAGGCCAGTCGAGCCTGCAGGACATGCAGTGAAGCGGATTTGGCTCGTTAACATCTGAACAAGCTCTGAGGCATGTTTCTGCTCTGTGATGATCCTCAGGGTGAATCTGGGTTTATGGTTTCTACCTGAACCTGCAAAAGGCACGATCTCGATTTCTGCCAATTTCCTGACAGAGAGAACAAGAGAGGAAATCAAGTGGCAATCAAGTGCATGTGGGCATGTTTGTTCATGTGTATGTGTAAGTGTGTGTAGGTGTGTGCGTCAGTACTGTCTTGTTTTGTGTGTGCGACGGCGCCTCATGAGACAGCAGACCGCAAAGATGGAAATAACTGTGAGCGACAGGACCACCATAAATACGATGAAAATGTCAGATTTCAGCCACTCAGACATGGAGCTCACCCTAGTGTCAATCACACACACACACACACACACACACAGACACACACACACACACACACACACACACACCAGACTTTACCTGTTCCATTCATAACGACAATGATGTATAGTAACAAGGCAGAAACACTGTATTTAAGTGTTTTGTTCTGATATTTTCTAAATAACTGAACTATAAATGCATTTGTCAAATTTAGCCTTACTTAATCACCTTTTTAGAAGTAAACAGCTCTTAAAAAAGATGCTGATAAACGTCTACATACACCTTCAATACTTTCTGCAATACACACTCTTAAGTAAAAAAAATAAACCTGACCGGTACTTCTAGGCGGTCTGACCACTAAAACGACTCTGCGAGTCGACTCCCAACGTATATCACAAGAAAGCGATTCAAAGAGCCGGCCTAGAGAACCGACTCTTTCACGAACGATGCCGCTGTTCCCTTAAACTAAAGGGAGCTTGCGTGAGCTTCACGCGCGTCACCGGCATCTGAGGCTTGTGTACATTTACATTTATTCGTTTAGCTGACGCTTTTATCTAATTACAAATGAGAACGTACAAGCAAAATATGTAATAAATATAATAGGAACGTAACATCGTGCCTATTTACAGGCCTGCCGGATTAAGCGCGCGTCACGTGATATAAAACGGCACCTGTGATCACCTGCTCTGTCTTCCGGACCGGTCCGTTCTCTCCCAGCATTATAAAATCCTTTCAAAAGTCTTCCAAAGTGTTACAGGATAGTAAGTGAGATACTTTTGTTGTAAGTCATTGTGGTATACTTCATTTAACTGAGATGTTTTCAGCAGCAACTTTAACACTTCCATATACTTCAAATGTGAAATTCGCTGTAATATACAGTGTAATTCAAAGTAAAAGAAGCCTGGGTCACTGGAATAAAGTCGGTGTGACGTTGGAGGTTCGATATTCGGAGATATGCAGAAATTAAGGGACCGTCTCTAAAGTTACATACCACATTGTTATACACGTTTCTAACTTCAATAGCATTTGAAGGGAATGACTTACAGTCATATAACCAACTGTACAGTGTTCATCTGTCGGGTATGACACACACCTTTTAGATTTCTGATATTTATCAAAATAAACTATATAAATATTGTCATGTATTTTATTACTGCATGGGCCCATACAAAAAAATATACCATTATTTAAAGCTCAGTAGCATTTGAAGGGAATGATGTACTGTCACAAAATCAAGTGGAAAGTGTTCATCTAGGTGTCAGGTATGATGCACACATTTGAGATTATTGATATTTATCAAAATAAGATATTCAATCATATGTAAATTAGACATGAATTTCACTGCAGAATGGGCTCATACACAAAATATACCATTATTTAAAGCTCAATAGCAAACCAACTTTATACCAGTCATTTAACTGAGATGTTTTCAGCAGCAACTTTGAGTTTAACACTTCCAAATACTTCAAATGTCAAAGTCGCTGTAATATACAGTGTAATTCAAAGAAAAAGAAGCCTGGTTAGAGTAATGGGTTTCTTTTCGATGCTTCATCATATTACCCAGCAGGGGGCGCTCCAGACTAAGATACTGAAATTGATCAAACTGTTATACAAGTTATATATATATATATATATATATATATATATATATATATATATATATATATATATATATATATATATATATATATATATATGTATGTATGTATGTGTGTGTGTGTGTGTGTGTGTGTGTGTGTGTATAATTTGTCAGTCAAATGCTTTCATTTCACAATATGAACTTAAGTAATAGATGTAAATTTTAGATAAAATTGACAGGGATTTTTAGACACTTATTTTGGTGTATCCACACAAAGAATCACTTCATTGATATTCAAAGATTTTATTAAGGTAGTATAGCTTTTTATTATTGTGATATTTACAAAGCCACTGAATATTTTTTTTGGAGTGTGGTTCTGTTTTTGGGAAGCCCATATAGTAATTTGTTTTTGGCATCAAAGACTGACAAAGCTATATATAGGTCTCAACAGGAAGGCGACAAATTACAGTCTACTATCATGTTTTGTTACCAATGTCCATCATCATCAGTAGTTACTAAATTGCTAGCACTCATCGGCAGACCAGTTCAGCCATTTTTCATACTGGAGTTCACATATTTACTGTAGTCTTATTTCCTTTTTTTCTCTTCTTCTTTCACTTTAACTTGGTTTCACCTAGAAGTGTCATATTTTCTGGACAGGGATGAAGCAGTCCTGAGAAAATGAGACAAATTTAGCCTATAACTAGCTCTCTGTAGTCAGGAATGTTTAAAGAGAAATTGGCGCTGTTTTTGTTGCAACCTATAGCCTTCCTCACAATCCGGTCAATCAGAGTGATGCTAGCCAATCACAAGCAACTGTGAGCGCCACAACTGGCCATTTAGCATACTTCTTCAAGTTCGTTCAGCTGTCCAGTGGCTAGCTTCATGTATTGATAAAGAAGCACCTATCAGCCTTCTTCCCAGGTAGCCGTAGTGATACAGTGAAAGACAAAGCTTTTATTTATACTAAGGACAAAATCAGGTTTAAAGATGTAATGTTGCGTTTGTAATATATAGTCGCAAACTGTAGAGTGTAGTGAAAAGACATCGAGTGTCCTGTACAAAAGGGATATATCGCCGAAAAGACAATGTTGATAGTGAAATAACAGACAGTAAATTTGATCGAACAAATATAACATGGTAAAAATTATTCAGTAAAAACCTAGTGTAAAATTGTTTAAATGTTGGCAAGAATTCTGGCATTTAATGAGTAACTTTAGTACAATACAGTATTTAAAAAAAAAAAGAAGACAAATAAACAACACAGAAAATACATTCAGAAAGGAAACACTGTTTGGTAGTGCTATGCTGCCACAGATTATTTTAAAATCCCACAGAGAGCGACTACAGTCTCTGTAAAAAGGTGCAGGATTTATACATGGTCCATTGTGCATCTTAAGAAAACCAGTGCCCAGACTCAAATCGTTTTGTGCTGTAAACAGATTGGCTGGGAACTGACAGAGGATCCGAATGTACTCGCACATGCTGAAGTGTCCATGTGCGACTGGCTGAGAAATGAGTATTTAAAGCATGGGGCTGAATATAGGCGGGATCACCTTCTGGACCTTCTCCTGGTACAGAGCGCGGAACACATGCTTCTGTTCATTCCTGTTCTTCCACCTGGAGACAGACAGAAAGAGCATGAGAAAATGAACGTAATCTGATATGGCTGGTCGAACTGTGGGTGCAACCAGGACTATATCAGTAAAACTCAGGCTCTGCCCTGATTAGCCAGTGTATTTTTACGCCTCTCTTTGTCCTGTATTTTATGTGAGGAACAAAACACCTCTGGGGCATTTTGTTATACTCGAACGATAGGGACGAACAATAGGGTGTTGTGATCCGCCCTGAAAGGAGTTAGAGTCGATTTAACTCTGATTACCGTGATTGTCTGGGTTCCAAAACTATCCAACCACAGATAAAGGGATTCCGTGGGTGTGTCCTGACGCCGCTCTGACAAACAATTGCCAAAATGAACAATAAAAATATTCGCCAATGAAGTTTATTAGCAATTAGTTGGACTAACTGTTAATAAACACATTTGATGGACATTTGGTGGAGCAAGCTGTGTTTACATTACATCACACTGTTGACCTCATGGCATAACATTCTGTTTTCAGTCATTTCTCTGCTTGAACCATGCTTATTAACCACGGTGAACTGAATTATCCTACCGTATATGCTTTTCTAGTTTTATCGCACGGTCATATTTATCTGTCTTTACCGCCCTGTTAGAAAACGTTGTCTTCAGGTCCTTCGGCCAAAAAGTTGGTCGTTTGTATGACAACCCGTCGGGGTGAAAATGAGCACGGTCTCAGATGAACTATTAGCTGACGAGACAAACGATTTCACGTTTCAAACCACGGAACGATGCATATTCATTATAGAGTGTTGGGCAGCGAGTAGTGACGCTATGTGGATTAATTAGCTTGCAAAGTAGTTCAACTATTCTGTTCTTAGTATACACATAATAGGCTGCACTCTTAATATACAGTATCTCGTGTGTTAAGTCATTAATTCGATTCACTATATTCCAGCCATTGAAAACTAAGAGTCAACCCCAGCGCATGAGTCGATTCCACATACTGAAAACGATTTGCCTCGGTACATCAGAATGTTTAGCATTAGAGGGTTTCAGTCAGAGATGCTGCAGATATTTACTTAGCCTTTATTTTGAATTTTTTTTTTCTAGCTAGAACTGAACTAATCATGACTACAAATGCAGGCAACGCACCGTTGCAAAAAAGCGTGCAGACGCAGTAAAGCATTTACAGAATACCGTCGTCTTGCTTCGGTTCGGGTGTGTCATTTGGGCATCATACGCACTTGATAATATGAGAGATTATTGTTTAAATAACCCACTAACCAACCAGTCAAGCAATCATTCAGTCATCAACTTACATCTTCTTGAGCATCCATAGTATGAGGCAGACGGTGCCGACCAAAACAATGACACTGGCTATAATGGTGAGCAGAAGCAAAGCACTCCAGGGTGCCATGCATACAATTGATCTTGGTTCAGTCTCTGTGGAAAAAGAACACGGATTTAGCGTTCAAGTCTGGTGTGTGGACATCAGCAAATTTATCGGGTTGTACCTGGAATGCATCTTGGTTGGCTCCAGTTGCTCCAGAACCCATCATCAGCACAGTAAATGTTCACTTTAGACCTGACGCGGAAGCACTTTCTGTCGCTTACACCATCCTGATGGAGATCAAACGCCGTCTCATCGATTACAGCTGTCTGTGGAAACGGCAGGGGAGGGGGGGGGAGACAATCAGTGCCAAATTATGACCGACTTCTGTGCTATGTGATTATTAACATGATTATTTCAATAATCTGCTGTATCCTAAAAACACAACCCGGATAATCAACAGGTTTATGTAAGTATGTATTCATACATGCTCTCTAACTTCCCTCTGGGATCAATAAAGTGCTATCTTATTAGTGGGAATGATGCACATCATCAGCACCAACAACATCTTTAAGTATCGAGTTATAATCTGTTTTTTTTTTAAAAGACAAAGGCAAAAGGACTGATCGGCTATAACTGTATGAAATTTATACCAGATTCTAGCGATTATCTGAGATGTCATTGTGTGTACTACTGTATCAAATAGTCATTTGTAGGAGTTTGGGGAAATATGTACATTATGATGCCTTTTTGATGCCTTTTGGAAAGATCCTGCATTTGATGTAAGAACCATCTAGAATAGATAATTAAAAACGTAGTACTTGTAAACTTTTCATTTCTTGTTTAGATTCGAAACATGAGAGCGGTAGAGACGCTTTCGATAAGGCAAGCACCGCCAAACAGGTAGAATTAAAACCAGTACCTGCCATTTGAAAACAGTTTGACTTTTACGAGGTCGATGGTATGCCAAGACCATGGCAGTTTGCTGGTTTAAATACGTTCACAACACGACCAGTATAAGAAATCGTGTCAGACATTTTCACCCTGATCTGGCGTTAGCAGGAAACGCTGTTAAATCACCTGATTATTTGGAAAAGAATCCATGTGCAGAGAACAGTAAATCAGATCCATTGAAAATCTTTTTTTTTGCTAATCGAATTCAGTCAAATCACGGGGCAATGATGATGACCCCTAGTAGCGTGTGTGAGACTCACCTGTTTCTCGCTGTCATTGTGGTTCCCTGTGGTTATTTCAACCTCATACTCCAGACACTGCTCTGGAATGGGACCTGACGGAGGGGCCCACTCTACATGCACCAGGGTGCCATTATGCACCAAATGCAGATTAGACACGGCCGCAGGTTTGACTGGGAGGGACGGGGTACAAGGAATGTTTAGGACTTTTTCAGCCATGTCCAAGCCATCCAAGACTAACCTAGTCTAGATAACGTCTCATTTTTATCATTTAATAATAAGAATAATAATATACATGTCATGGCTTTGAGCAGTCATGATGCTGAAGCGTAATTACCATGGTTTTGGACTGCCAGGGAGAAGAAGGCCGGCTCTAAATCCCCTGCCTCAGAAGAGCCATTCACACAAATGTTAAACTCTGAAAAATCCAAAAGAGACGTGGGAGGGAATCTACATCCTTTGCGGCGCTCACCAGATGTTACGTACGCCGGACATTCCTGTGTTTCCTGCATTGCCCTGTGCCTGGAGAAATAGAACAGGTACAACACACATTTTGATGACTGCTTTAAATTTTTTTTTTTTTTTTTTTTTTTTTTAATTTAGGCTGTCGATCTGTCAGTATCAGGCCTGTCACAGGTGCCTTGGTTAAATTAAGGATGATATAGAGCTTTACCAGTAATAGAGGTAGTGTTTTGAGTTGACGGGCTCTACAGTTCCAGGCTCCCATGTGCACTCCATGTACTCCTTGTTAAAATAAACACAGTGGAAATCCCTTATTCTTGAGTCAGCCACACCTGAGAGAGATATCGATTCCAATATTAAAACCATGCCGCACATCTGCACATTCTGTTGAGTACTTTTGCAGATTAAAGTATTGGAGCATGCACTATATGTGCAGTGCCCTTGTGAAAAGAACGCTTTTGTTTGTTCTGCTCACCCTCTGAGTGCACAATGGAAAGTCTTAAATGCTTTATCTTCTGATAAAGAAAGTTTTTTTTCCCTTATACAGGGTTGGTAACATCTATACCGGTCTGTTTTACACCGTCCGCCTGATAAACCTTTCAGGTATTTTTTTAAAAGAGAATTTAAAACTGCATTAAATAGTAATATACAGTAGTGAACAGGCTTCAAACTTCACAAAGACTGAAGAAGGAATGACAAGTGGGTTTGTAGAAGCCTCTAAACTCCAAGGAAAGAAGGAGAATTAAACGGATAGCCTCATGATTCACTTCTTCCTCAAAGAACTTCAGAGTGTAAACATTCATCCTTCGGATGCCAAAAGCTGACTAAACATTATGACCTTTCCACTGAGTAGTACAGCTGTGGGAATTTTTCAAGGAAGAAAAACAAAAAACAAAAAGGCATCCTTTTCTTGCCAACTCTAGGTCACACTGGGTTCAAACCAAGGGAGGACAATTGATCATTGTGGATTCACTTTCAACAAAACAAGGACAGCACTTGATGTTGATCGATTTAATGAAGGGGTTGGAATTTAAAGACATTTTTACTATATGCAGTTTCCATACAACAATAACGGTTCATTATATTAAAAGAACAGCAGTTTTGACAAATGTCCTGAAACAACACGTCATTGAACAATGACGGCCATTTTTTTTTTGAGTTTGCACTTAAGTGGCCTTGTTCAGTGGACGGAACCAGAGGGGTGATACACAAGGGGAGCTTCAAATCATCATCGTATTCTCATCATCCTCTGCACCGGGAGCTTCCTTTCAAAGTGTCGGCCTTGACCAATCTCTAAACACGCAGCAAGATTAATCTCTCTTACGGGAACCTCTAATCACAAATGTTTATACCTATACCAAGAACGAAAAAAAGGATGACTGTAACAGTGAGCAATAACACTGTGGGAACAAAACTTTCTAATATCAGTCTAAAAGAAAGTTGTGGGTAAAAATGGGATGGGAAATTCCAGTACCGTGTCAGGATTACGGCTGATTCATTAGGCTGTATTAAATTGTCTACTAAGCTTAAAGCGCCATTGGAAAATATAAGGAGACGAATTTAGGATTTGCCTTGAGTAGGCTCTATGTTTTACTTTTTCCTCACGCTGAATAAACACGAGTCTTGCCATCAGACCACTTTGGGATTTAACAGTAAGCCTCTGCACTTAAGACAGCTGCTTATTATGACCACTTCCCACGTAAGTGTATGATGTCTTGGATAGTGTACTGTTTTTTTGGCAGAGCTGATCCGGATAGAAAGGATCCCATTATAGATTATAGTCCAGCCTAGTGGAATGGCACATGCGAACAAAGCATACCTTTGTGTTCAGGCATGTGCACGAACTCGACGTCTTCTCCCAGAATATCGCTCCCATTGGTGCACGAACCCTTCAGCAAGGTAAGCATCCGCACCTGGATGGGTTTCTCTAGGTTAAACTGGGCCGCGTAGAATAGCCTGGACGTCTGCACGCCCTACGAGACACACATGAGACGCACACACAAAATTAGGTCGTCTTTAAAAGACTGAGATCGATATCATCGCTGTGCACCGACTTAACAAAAAAAAAAGGAAATGAGCGCAGCAGACGAGCCGCAGAAGTAACATGACCTGCTGGCTGTTAATCAAAAATCTGATACTGTAAGCAAAAGCGCACACACACATACTTACGCAGCTGTGGATCAGGTGGTAGAGTGGGTTATCCACTAATCGTAGGGTCGGCGGTTTGATTCCTGGCCTACGTAACTCCACATGCCGAAGTGTCCTTGGGCAAGACACTGAACCCCAAGTTGATGGGAAGCTAGCGTCTTGCATGGCAGCTCTACTACCGTGTGAATGAGAACTGGTTTAAAAAGCGCTATATAAGTGCAGACTATTTACCATTCCATACAGTATAAGGATATTTTGGAAAATTTACTTTTTTTTTTTATTAGGAGGGTTTGGCCTCCTGTCCTCATGAAAACTCTGTCTATCACGGTCGCTGACTGGGTTGTGATTTTGCACAATCCAATCATTTCTTATTGTTTCATTATTACGCTTTCGTGCAGAGTAGGTAGATGCCGTAACGCTCCTGAACAAACGGTGCCGATGTTGCAAACTGCAACGTGAATGAAATCCGATATAACCCGGGTGAACTCTTCGTACTCAAGTGTAACGTTCATCATTAGTTATACCTCGTACGTTACTCTTGAGGCATTTGACCAAAACAGTTGGAGACAGACCATCACTGGGCCGGCACGCTCATGTGTGCAATTTCGAATCGCGTTTGTCATGTCTGGACAGAAATGCGTTCGGAAATGCTGTTTATGCACATGTGGGAAAAAACCACAAAAAACAAAGGGGTACAAACAAAGCGTTCAAAAATACCTGAACGTGTACGGATGGGGCCTTAAACCCGCACTACATCGATTGATTGATAAAGTTGCAATTGATATATTGCAAACCGTAAATTGTCGAGTTAGATAAACGAGAGCGAGAGAGAGAGCGAGAGAGAGAGCGCGAGAGCGGTGTATTGTAAACTTTCAGTTCGGGTCTTTAACGCTGAGGTATATTTAATTTGCCACGTTTTCTTTTTTTTTTTCACTCGTAAATTGAGTAATGGATTTCGTCTGCCTGGAGCTTTCCTTGGAACTGAATCCAAGCAGATTCTAGGTAACTCCCAATCTGTGAACAAGGCCAAGAATAACCATACACAGTGCAGATGTTGCCAACATTTTGCTCAGAGTCAGGAGCACGATCATGTCAGGAAATGCTTGTCTGCTTCAATCTTTGTACATACACTAAGGAACATATTGTGCATTTCTGACTTGAGGCTAGACAAATGGCAGAGAACACGATACAGCTTTCAAACATGCTGTCCAGGCCTCTGATGGAAAACAAGACATGCTGCCAGCACAGATAGCGCCCTGATACCTAATAGCGTCCTTCAGTTTGAATAAAAAAGTCCATTGCATTGCATCTTTAACCTGAAACTTAAGACTACAAAGCGCTTTACACTGTTTCTCATTCACCCATTCAAACACACATACACACACACACCACAATGGCTGCGGAACTGCCATGCAAGGTGCTAGCTTGCCATCGGGAGCAGCTTGGGGTTCAGTGTCTTCGGCATGTGGAGACATGTGGGCCAGGAATCGAGCCGCCAATCCTACAATTAGTGAACAGTTCGCTCTACCACCTGAGCCACAGCCGCCCTGATTGTTTAATTAAATGCAATCTAGAGTCCCCTCCAAAACTACTGGAACAGCAAAGGCCAATTCTTTTTTTTCCCTTTTCCACCCCTGCTATACATTGCAGACATTTGGGGATGAGATGAAAAGATGAATACGAGACGACAGATCAGAATTTCAGCTTTTATTTCCTCATATTTACATTGATATGTGTTGAACAACTTAAAACACGGCATCTTTGGTGGCAGACCACCTCATTTTTAGGTGAGCAAAATTATAGGAACAGATAGACCTGGAGGAAATAACATTTAATATTTGCTTGCAATAACTGCATCAATTTTGTGACCCACTGACATCACCAAACTGTTGCGTTTTGTGTGTGTGTGTGTGTGTGTGTGTGTGTGTGTGTGTGTGTGTGTGTGTGTGTGTGTGTGTGTTGCTTTCCCAGGCTAATACTGCAGCTTCTTTCAGTTGTTGTTTGTTTTGGGGACCTTCTCCATTCAGTCTCCTCTTCAGTAGGTGAACTGCATGCCCAATTGGGCTATGGTCTGGTGATTGACTTGGCCGGTCTAAGACCTTCCACTTTTTCCCCTGATGATGTCCTTGGTTGTGTTGTCAGTGGTTTTTGGGTCATTGTCTTGCTGCATGATGAAGTTCCTCACAATTAGAATGGATGCATTTCTCAGTAAACTGAAAAAGAGACTGTTTCTGTAGACTTCTGAATTCATTGTGCCGCTACCATCATGAGTTACATCATCAATAAAGATTAGTGAGCTCGTTACAGAAGCCCAAGCCATGATGCTACCTCCACCATGCTTGACTGATGAGCTTGTATGTTTTGGATCATGAGCTTTTCTTTCTCCACACTTTGGCCTTTCCATCACTTCGGTAAAGGTTGATCTTGATTCCAGAAGTTTTATATCTGTATCTATATCTATATCAGATATGTCATTTTTGTTTTATAAATCCCAATCTGGCCTTCTGATTCTTACTGCTGATGAGTGGTTTGCATCTTCTGGTAGGGTCTGTATTTCCACATGGTGGATTGTGACACCTTCACCCCCGCCGTGTGGCAGTTGTTGGTGATGTCACTGACTCTTGTTTTTGGGTTTTCTTCACAGCTCTCAATATTTCTGTTGTCAGCTGTTGTAGTTTTCCTTGGCCATCGTGCTCCATGTCTTGTTAGTACACCAGTGCTTTCTTTCTTTTTCAGGACATTCCTATTTGTTGTATTGGTTATACCCAATGTTTATGCAATGCCCCTGATTGAGTTTCCCTCTTTTCTTAGCTTCAAAATGGCTTACTTTTCTCTCACAGACAGCTCTCTGATCTTCATGTTGGCTTATCCTTTTGAACAATAAATGCAGTCTTCACAGGTGAAACCGAAGGCTAAAACCAATCAATAAGAAATCGCCTATGAACCAATCAATCTAACAGGACACTTTTGGAGAGAGCTGTAAATGTAGCTTTTTATTTTGTCTACTGAATAGGCTAGGCCAACATCATTACAGTCTCTTTTCTAGCGACTCTTCTTGGTGATGCAGTACATGTCCTAGTGTTATTTGTCACGATTTCCCCTCGCGCTAGCACTGTAGCACGCTTCCGGGTTTTACAGTGACATTGACTTTGTTTACTTTTGACACGTCTGCATGTGTTATGATTTCTGTCCTGTCTCCGCCCCTGTATTGCCATTGGTTGTTCCACAATGATGTTACATCATTGTTCTCGGCTGTTTTGTGTTTCACCCGTGATTTCGTTTCGTATGTAAACCCCTCGTGTCGTCGCGAAGTATTACATGTGTTTTCCGTATACCAAGCATTCGTTTCATAGTTTGGATCTCGTTCTCACCTTCGCTATTCGTTTCTTGTTTAGCCTAGTTTATGCTAGTGGTGGGCAGAGCGAGGTTTTGTGGAACAATGAAGCAGTCAGAGCAAATGTGTCATATTGTGTCGAGGCTTCGAAACAATCCAACACCCATCTCCATGGTGACACCTAGCGGTCACTGGCAGGCGTTGATCCGAAACATCCTTGACAACGAGTCAGACCAGCGTTGACGAATTATAACCTATGTGTTGTTTGTGTGTGAGAACCGATAGAGTTCTCAACTGGTATGCTGCTGCCGTGGGTTTGAATCCTGGGTGAAGTATGCCTGTCCACATCGCTGTAAGAGCCATTGAAAAATTTGTCCTTTTTTTATATTTATTGTTGCGGTTTTAACATCTGTCTGACAACCTGTAACCTGTAGGCTCCTCGTAGGTTCTTTTGATCAGGAAAAATTAAGATAAATAAATGCAAAACTGACCAAATTCTCTCTCGCCTACGTAATAACCCACACCATCTGGCCATGTCTTCTTTCTTTTTCCATCAGGAAATTTGGTGGGATTTCACGTCAGATGATTAACAAGGCATCCTGAGGCGAGCACTGACCGTGGATCAGTCCAAACACTCTTGAATCATTTCAGTTTTTATAAATCTACATAATAAAACTGACCGGAGAACAGTTCAAATCATATATTAAACACTGCTTCACCTGGAGCCTCGTTTGCTGAAATCACGTGACTCGCCCAATTCTATACACGCGCCCGAACCACTGGTTCGAAATGAAAGACTCGCAAAGGTTTCGAAGCGTCATGAAGCGGTGTCTTGAAAGCGCCCGTCATCTTATCGCCTGTTTTTCACCACGTTATCGATTCACGTTTTAGAATTGTCTGTCTGCCTGCCTCTCTTCTATAAAGACGGCACTTCTGCATAAACGTGAAAGTTACTACACGTGAAAAGGAAACACACACAAAAAAAAATACTCAACTGTAAATAGTTCCTAATAATGGAAACTATTGCGTATGTGTTTTCTTTAACCACACCCTTGGACACTGGCGTAGATAAGGAACCAAAACGATTCACTTAATTACCAGCAATGTCAAGGTCAGGTCCGCTCTCTATGGCAGCTTGAAAAACTATCACAGAATCTAGCCAGAATTAAAAAACAATAATAATAAAATTACTGTAAGTTAAAAAATATATATAGATACATGTGCAATTTCTAAAAGGTGTGGCACATGAAAATAAACATGACTTTGATTTGTACAACAGATAATGATATTCTCGCTTCAAGTAATTTCAAGAGAAATGCCTCGAGCCTGTGCTTCAGAGACAGAAGTCAACCTCTCTGTCGAGATAAATCACAGTTTAGACATAGGGTCTGATGATAAAGATCACAGATAGCAAAGGTGACTAAAAAAGGTGACTTTTTCCCTTTTCCCCAGAGGGCTTTGGTAATGTTTGTAAGTTTTGCGTTAGCGTGTTTGGATGCGTACCTTCCATCTCCCTGTGTAGGTGTCATAAAAGCGGAGCTGGTAGCGAACAGTGCAGTTTACGAGGTCATGCAAGCTGCCCGGTGGGCTCCACTGGATGTTCAGGTAACCCAGATGACCCGGATCAATGATCTTTATGTTTTCTGGAGGATCCACTGGAGAAAAGAAACACTGCTGCATATTACAGGGTCGTTAATATCGCATCCATACGACATTTATGAGTCAGAATGGAGACTCACACGGCATTGACCAATGGCAACGCTCACCTGACACACCTGCTACTGTGACTGAGTGTGACATGTGCTTAGTCAACAAAACAAAGGTGACTAAACACATCCAGAGCGACGTCTGCCGCAAAGTCATCCTGGCTGCTACGTATTTGTGTTATTCCTGAGATGAACAGAAGAGGCAGTTAAATGGTGACTTGAAAGATATGAGTTTCATACTGAGATTTTAGGATTTTGACTCTTGACTGACTGACCCGCTATTCATTTTGAACTTCTTTGTCCGTGCCAATAACGGCGCCATAAATTTCACTGTGATTTATTTAGCAAAGGCCTAAAAAAATAAAATGAATAAATAAATGATGGAATAAGGATGAAAGCGCCATGCTTTCAGTATGTTGCACAAATATACTTTGAAATAATCCAGTCGCACTTAATGGCTGGTCGCTACAGAGTTTAATATCGCTGTAGAGTGTGGAAGCTAGCTAAACTTCACAGTAGACATGGTATTATATGTATTATATGCACATAGAGCAAGGGTTAAGCTATGATCAGCTTGATTTTGTCTTCTAAACAGGTCAATCAAACAAATACCTGTTTGTAGGTCAAGTTCACAAATGTAGTCATTCAAGCAAGCATAAAATGTGCCGTGCGTTATAACATTCAGATAAATTTATCTAAATGTCATAACCTTTGTATGTTGTAAATATCGCACCTGTTTCATTAAATAGGGCACATGAGTAACACACCTACTTATGTCATAAGCTTGAGACCGTTCCAGCCAAACTCTCAGCCCCATCCCCCCCCACCCCCACGCCCAACACACCCCCACACACACACACACACACACACACACACACACACACACACACACACACACACACACACATTTCACAGCCAATGATCTCAGAGGAAATTCAGAACATTCAGATCACTGTATAAATGTATGCTGTCAAGACATGCCATCACTACTATAAAATTTTCCGTCTCCCAAGACCCGTTTAAAGATTACAGCTCTTGTAAAACATGATTATTTCAGCAAGTGACACCCAAACCCACATGTAGTGTCAGAGATTAGAAGAAAAGTTTGAAAAAGATTAGAAAAACAAATTACAACAAAGAAACATGTGTTTTTTTTTTTTGTTTTTTTTTTTAAGAAGAGAAACCAATGACTATAAAGGCACTGTGTAAAAGTACAAGCCTCACATAAGTAGAATAACTCACTGAAATGTTCTTGACTGGCGAGACGGAGCGCTTCTCTGTAGTGATGCTCTCGGTGCGTGTTCACTCCCTCTCCTCTGGAAACAGTCTGACAGTACACTGCTGCCAGAGATCGCCTTTTGTTCCACGGAACACAGCCCCCCCTACAGGTAATAATTTACTATCTTCTGTACATCTAAAAATGGATAGTGTGCACTTTTTTATCCTATATCTAGATCTTTCATGCACCAGGACAATTTCCAAACCTTTGTGCCTGTTCAGCTAATCAGATTGTCTGATCTAGAAGTTTGAAATCTACAATATATACATACATACATACATATATATATATATATATATATATATATATATATATATATATATATATATATATATATAGATATAGATATAGATAGATAGATAGATAGTGTGTGTGTGTGTGTGTGTGTGGGGGGGGGGGGGGGGGGCACGAGTTTTCTGCTCACTTTTCCATCTTCTAGTTCGGTCCTGAGCTTGGGTTATATGTGTGCATTCCCATTCCCATTATTAATATTAAATATATGTAAATGAACTGCAATCCAGAGCCATCCTGTACCCACTTAACTTATCTGGAAGGACACTCGGATGTGACACTTTACTGTTATATAATGTCCACATTATTGAAGTTTGAGGTGCTGAGAGGCAATTTGTATAAGGCCAGATTTTAATTAATAGGATTTATTAGGATAATTAGAATATTTACATTTTTTTTTCTAGTACCATTAAATGGCACATTTGAATTGGATTTAAATAATCATGCAGTTGAGCAGAGTGAGATGAATTCACCTAAAAAAAAAAAAAAAAAAAAGGGGATGTGGGAGTGACAGAATGACACAGAATCAAGACACAAGAGATATGAATGCAGCTGTTCATTCTCCATCTGTGAATTTCATGTAAGTGCATTTCATGTAAACGGGTTTTATTCCAAAGAATAAATGAATCTCTCAGTGCTGCTCATTTAATCCCGAACACATCACAGATTGTGGATTGCAAAAGTACTTTCAATAGATTTTGGTTCTTTGTCAATTTCCTGTGTGCTTGCATTATTGTAGAATTCCCTGATCTGTGAGTCAGGTTTGTTGGTATTCCCCGCCCCCACCCCAAAAAAAATAAAAAAATAAAATAAAAATCTAGACCGGCTTTTGAAACACTGAGGTACTGCAAGCCGAGTCATCCAAAGCCACTGTAATTCATCAGCTTTCTTCCACAGAATACAGACTAAACACTCATCTTATAAATAAAGCTGCACTGTAAAACCAAGGATGGTTCAATTCTAACCACAAGTCCTCACATGATTTTTAAACACCCCCCCCCCCCCACTACCCCCACACAGTACAAGCCACTCATTCTGCAGAATGTTAATGCATCACGAACAAATGGTTTCAGAGGAAGTCTCTGAAGCCTGTGATGAGGATGTCACACACATAGCCTAGCCTATGCATGGCACCTACATTAAATGTGTTTTGGATTTACTGAATATCAAAGGCCATTTCTTATAGGCCTGGATCTTGAGGCTACGGTGAAATGCTGACCTTGATTTGTTAGACAGCAGTTGATGTTCTGCCCCTATGACCTCTGGACTTCCTTCTTTCCTTCCAAAATGTGGTTCTCTTTTTCCAGAGAACTGGTACATACAGTTTCCCTAGAAATTCGCAGACCAGTCTAATACTTGTGACTTTAACAAGAGACAATTTCTTTGAATTGTTTATTATTTTTTTTGCGATATTAAATCCTTCAGTGTTCCAGCTAAGAGCAAGAGATCTAAATGAAAAAAAAGTTTCACATGCGTAGGTTTATAAAATCAAACAAAATCGGATAATCCGATCAACTAGAGGTGAGGCTAGAAACCTCCAAGTCGCGTTCCGGACTTCATCTTACGGAGGAGTTGCACTGAAAATGCAATTGGAAGCCATCTTAAACAACCAAAATGCACCGCTAGTCTTCGTGTTCTTTTGCTTAAACGACAGGGTAACGCTTCGGTGTAAAGTCAGACTCTCCACTGAGATGTTTTGAGACGCAGAGTTCGCTGGAGAAAAGCAGAAAAATATCAGAAGCGAACATCCCATCACACATTTCCAAACAACAGTCAAATTAGCACGCGAACACATCGTTCGGAAAGATCGAAATTTTATTCAAACTCCACCCCACCCACAACCCCATCCCCATCCCCATCCCCTCTTTTGACCGTTTCATTGAAGCCGTTCATTTATTTCCCCGTTTCATTAAGAAATGTTCTAATACCTTTTATACAGAGTTTATACAGGAATGGCAAGTTGGACCGCAGAGGATCCAGGCATGCAAACAAAGTCATGTTTCATACAAAACATCTATCTACAGTACACGCACATCTTCGCAGCAGTGATACTGTCCTGACAAAAAAAAAGTTGCGCGCACACCGACACCCGCTTTTCTTTTCTTTTCTTTTTTTTTTAACAGAATAATACGGATTTTTCAAGAACATTAAATGGCAGTATGCACTGCACATGCTTGATCTCCAGCCATTTCTCTACGGTCTTAATCTGATGGATATGAGTTATGACTCACATGCTAAAACAATTAATCTGCCAGTGTGCAGTACACGATTTACTAACAACAACAACCACCACAAAAGAAAAAAAAAAGAAAAGCACTTGAATTTAGTAAAAAACAATAAGTGTTGCTTTATGGGATGATGATGAGTCTTTATTGGTCATGTGTACATTACAGCACAGTGAAATTAATTTCTTCGCATACCCAAGCATGTCAGGAAGTTGGGGTCAGACATGATACAGCACCCCCTGGAGTAGAGAGAGTTAAGGGCCTTGCTCAAGAGCCCAACAGTGCCAGCTTGGCAGTGCTGGGGCTTGAACCCCTACCCTTCTGAGCAGTAACCCAGAGCCTTAACCGCTAAACCACCACTGCCCCTTTCACTTGATTGTGAAACTGTATGAAGAATGCTAGTGAAATGCAGAAGAAAAAAACAGCAGGCTGTATCTCGGTGTTTCAACATAAAAAGATATCTTTTCTGGCACAAAACTGCATAATTGCGATTGCATAACGTGCCAACGCCGCAATCACAATCCAACGGTGCGTTACACAGGTTATGTACAAATGATTACGTTATTCACAGTGTGAGAAACAGACACAGGACATGGATGGAAGAGAGAAAAGCAAGACTTATTTTTCAATGTCATCTCAGAGTTATTTGAAACAAGGAGCTGTAGCTGGGAAAAGATCTGAGAGTCGTAGAAAAATTACGCCACGATGAGCTTTTTCCCAGAGCGTCTTACGGCTCATCGGAACGTGTGGAACACCGACGTCGACCGGAACTCATATTAACGCCCCGATATTCACGAATAGCTGACTGGAATTTGAAATGTTTTTTTTTTTTTTTTTTAAACCAGTGGTTTAATATTTCCCCTTTTGTGCTAAGCGTTGCTTTTGTAAATGTAGAAAAAAAAAGAGCGAGATGAGATGCTGAGATATTTCGATGTGTCTTAAGTGCACACAAGAAGCATGGGTATATATATTTTGGCTAGGAGGCAGTCAGCGATGTTCAAGCGCACGCCTTATAAAAGGTTTTCAGTCTTGTAACTGACAATCTGAAAGAAAAGTAATTGTACTTGCAGTGGCTTGCACGCAAAACAGAATAAATATACAGAACCGGTGATAAAATCTAACTGGGGGTTACAGTGTATTGCTCATGCATCCAGCACTGCACGTTTCCGTGTTTTCAACGTGCATCCGATCTGATAAGGTGTTGCACATCATGGCTTGCATGATGTACAACGAACTGCGGAATACGTGAGCGATTTGAATACGTTCAAGTGTTAGGACTAAACGTGGGCCACAACATGATCACAAAGGTGGCAAACTCCGTATATACTGTAGGTTTAGATGGCAGATGGAAACTCCGCAGCAAAAAGGTCAATATACGTCTCATCGGTGCAGGCATTTGTGATGGATGTGGGTCTGGAAAGGCTCTACTTGCATACCTGGACTACACTTGAATTTGCGTTATCCATCCATTATGTGTACCGCGAATACTACACAGGGTCGCGGCGGAGCCCGGAGATTATCCCGGGGAACTCCCACAATCGTGCATACACTCATTCACACACTACGGACAATTTAGAGATGCCAATCAGCATAACGTTTATCTTTGGCGTGGAAGTTGAAACCAGAGTACCTGGAGGAAACCCTCGAAGCACAGGAAGAACATGCCAACTGTGTTTGTGCACGCAGGGCGGAGACGTGAATCTGTAAGTATATAATTAAACCTGATCCCACCTCACCTCCCACCTGAGTATTGCAATAAAATAAAACCCAGAATAGCATACAAGGTATATTTCTGATGCTGGTTTAAAAAAAAAAGAAAGAAGGCAATACATGTAGAAACCAATCACGAATAAATATACAATAAATACATCAAAAATTTCTTAAACAACTCTCTTTACAATGAGTAGTCAGGGATTGATGCCCGGTCTAAAACGACTTCATGTTAACAGTACAGGACAGTAGCACAAAGATCCGAGAAAACAAAACCGAGCGGACATAATATCAATAATCAGGTGAAAAGAAAATGATAAAGTCGCGAAAAACCGAGAGGAACAGCTTAGAAAGGTGAGATTCCGGTCACGCTGTGATTTGTTTCAGATGTCTTTCGTTAAGCTAGTGCACTGTCTCTCACAAGCACACGAGATGCATTCAGTTGTACTGCGCTTGATTTGAACCGCAGTTCCCGCTCGAAGGATTACGATCTTGAAGGTTCCTGCGTTGTGTATGTGCGAGTGCGTGCATACTTGTGTACGTACAAATCATCGAAAATTAAAACCGCGATCCAGGGCATAGATCTATTTCAACTAACAATAAATAAAAAGAATAAAAATAAGCAGTTCACATCATTTACCCGATTAAAAAAAAAAAAACAGTTTATCCAGTTGTGCCTCGTTTCGAGTGTTTGTTGATCCATCCTCAATATCTTCTGTGCGCTCCACGCGTTCTTCTTCTATCTACAACTTTCAAATTCTTTCTTACACGGAATTCTTCCAAACGCACAAATTACTGGACTTCTCTAATTGAGTGGATTTAGCGGCGTCATGCAGGAGGAGGGCATTCCGTTCGGGTGTGAAAGTCCGCCCGGTGCTCCATATCAGCCGATCCACTGTGGGAATTCTTCCAGGCGTGTGTCCGTGTGGGCTTCCTGGTGTAGCGGGGAATGGAGTGAACGTGGACGGGAATAGAGGGAAGAGAGATAGTGAGAGGTTGGGAAAGAGAAGAAGCTTCCGTTCGCTTTTGAGAACATCGGAATATCACGACGTCTGCCGTTTGTTGGCGGTAGCGAAGTTAAAGAAGAATATGAGAACGAGCGGTAACGTTTTCAAATAAATAATCGCGATGCAGCCAGTTTTCATACAGGTGAAATCTAAAACTCACCACCACTCGCTCTACTGTTGAGATAGTACGCTGCCAGCGTCGCACAGCGTTTGGGCCGTGGTGTTGGCTAGCTAGATTAGCATTTATCTGTCGACAAACACAAATAATCCCGTTTCCTTTTGCTGATTTGTGTAACAGTTGCAAAACATTTGTACAGAACTGAATAGAGATAGACAGAGGGGCGGTGGGGGGGGCACTACCCTTAATGAGGTCCAGTCGTCCTCTACCTCAACGGATAATATTCTAGACCCACTACTCTCATTATCTCTCAGTCCCTCGCTCTTGTTCTCACCGGTCTCTCAGTAGCTCGTGTGGCATTGGACTAAGGCTAGAAGGTTGCAGACCTTTTTGTTGTTGCTTCTAGCAGGAGTCGTTAAGTCTGCTCAGAGAAAGCTCTGAAGTTCAGAGGCTAAAAGAGAAGGATTTTTTTGTCCTGGATTTTTTTTTCCGTTGTTGTCTTTTCGGGAACTTTGTCCCAGATTGAGTGCTACATGGTGGATGTCTGAGTTGGCCTGGACGACGACAAATCCAACAAGGCTTGGACGGTAATGCCAACTTTCACCAAACCTCGTTCCTCCAGGATGTGATGAGGCAAACACAACTTGTCCTGCAGGACAAAACAGTAGAGTTGAAGCCCTTGTTCTTGGATTTTTGAACAATCCACCAGTACGTTATCTTTTATAATAATAATAATAATAATAATAATACTTAAACACACACAGTCATGCATGCTGGCAGGTCCACAATTTAGAAAGTGAAAAAGTTGTGATTTTAGGTGTCTACCACAATATACTGGAGTTCAAATGAAATAATAAATACGAGCTATAAAAAGTGCACACTTTCAGTTTTAATGTTACAGCAGGCTCACGCCTCCCAAAAACATGCCAGTAGGTGGATTGGTAAGGTAAATTGCTCTTAGCTGTGAATGTGAGTATGCATATTGCCCTGAGATCGACTATTATTCAGGGTGTGTCCAGACCTCACACCCAGACCTCACACCCTACCCTGATGATCATAAAGCACTTACCGAAAGCGAGTGCGAGCAAGACAAGGTGGAAAAGTTAAAGCTTACCTGGGGCACTCCAAGTTTCTTGCACGCGTCCAGAAAATTCTCAACGTTGCGCCGGCACTTCGCCATGCTCAGCTTCGGCTGTGGAGGGGACACCCGACGTGCACTTTAAGCCATCTGAGTAACGTCCTGTACATTTTATTCCTTTATTACTGATCATGTTTTATCACGGTTCAAGCCAGTGACGCGGCAGAAAAAAACAACTCGAACGAAACAAGGTCTAGCAGAATCCATATATATATATATATATATATATATATATATATATATATATATATATATATATATATATATATATACACACACACACATATACACAAACACACACGCACATATTTCCTTGCTTTTTGAAGGATGTCTTCATCCACCCTGGAGATGTGTTTAAATCACTATAGCTCCGAGTAAATCTTTATCTGGAAAGTATTTTATTTTAAGTAGTAATGAGAGTCTGAGAGTCTTCAGGTTTCTAATGGATTGTTTTTTTTTGGCGTGTCCAAAAAAAACAGACATGCTCAGGCCAGTTGCTCTGGTAAATATTTTACAGCATTCAATTAGTCGTCCTTCATCCACGAGCGTGTGATTTAATATATATTTAACGAAAAGGTAGAGGGATGCCAAATAAAATATAAAATGACGTCTCTCTTACTCTCTTACTGTTTATCACTGTCACCCATCATTCCGTGGGGTAGGGTTTACTAAAAAAATTATAATAAATCATTCCGTTACAGGTACAGTTATTACTTCATTAAAAAAAATGTCATCGGTAATGCAATCCAAGTATCACGAGACGAAAGTAATGTAATCGGATGACTTTGGGATTACTTCAAGGTCCCGCATGTAAATAAAGTTGAAAAGAAAAGCGATACGATCTAAAATACTTTGATTTCGAAAAAAAAACAAAAAACATGCTCAACGATAGGGTTTGTTTTGATAAGAAATATGTCACGTGACTGGCATCAACTGGATTCGCTTCTTCACGGCTTCGAGCTCTTTGCCTGGACAGCTCAGGAAACTTTCGCGTACTGTGCCGCAATGTTTAAGTGGGTTTAAGTGAAACGTGGGAAGACTTACCACTGCTGGTGAGGGTACGTGAATGCTGGCCACGGACCGAGGTCGAATGTGATTGGCCAGATGGCACAACACAACGCCATCCATTAAAGCAGCACCGACGTCATCGGGCAACAAAACCTTCAACCTTGACTCCAGGTTCTGCGAAACCACAAGCAGAAACACGTTCACGCCGACATCATTAAGCCTTTTATGTGTCAAAACAGGGTGGTTCCATTAATCTACAACATGATTAAGTCGCACAAGATGATGTGTCCACGTTGACTTAATTACCTCAGATTTTGGGTGCAGATTTTAAGCAGAAGTTTCTCGCTGGGAGAATTTTATCAAACTGTAGATGTTACTGGTCTAGTGAGGAAATACCGAGTAGCATGAATATATAGTAGTACAAAGCAATATTATTTATTTGCAGTCATAAGGCTGGTCTCGGTCCGACCGTGACCATTGCCAGACTCTAATCGATGAGTTGCTAGGTAGCTGGTTCAGCTGTCACTTGATGTCTGATAAGTGGTTATCAGAACAGACAGAAACAGATTGCGCTGTCATTAAAGCACTTCAATGACTCCCTACAGTCATTTAAAAATGAACGCCAAAAAGAAATGAAATAAATAAAAATCCCCGTGAGATAAGTGCTGGAAATTAGTCCTGGTAGTCCTGTATAGTATATACAGTGATTTATGTCTAGTCTATACATACTAGACATAAAATGTTTTATGTCTAGTGTCTAGTCTATACATACTAGCCGAATGACCCGAACGACGCACAGCACGCTTCCTACGAAGAACACAGACCGAAAGTAGCACAAGATAATGTATACGGACAGGTAGTAAAGTGCAGGGATAATACACGCATACCTGAACAGCTTCTCAACTGCATGTGATTATGGAGATATGTTCACATGCATGCCACCATAAACAGGCAGCTGTATTGCACAGGCATGCTTTCAACATGCCTGCCTTCTATTTACTGAATTTCCACAGTATTACTTCAACAAAAGCTTTGTTACAGAGCCAGTATTGCTTTGCCAGATTATTCCTTGTGATTAACGCAACTATCGAAGTTAGTCGTCTGCTCTGCTGATGCGTCCAGTGTGGAACAGACCAAACACCAGCAACTCATATGAATACTCACCGCGTGTTACCAGAGCGACATATTCAAAATGTCCTATCCTGGAACTCGTAAACATACTGCAATGCAATTTCAGACCATTATCGTTTGTATGTATTTTACATTTCCTGGTTGTCTAAGCATGCATGATTTATCCCCGTGAACGCTGCCAATATGTTCGTAACTGAATAGTCTACTTCTGCACATGCACTTCGATGGTTATTAATTTTAACTACGCTACAAGACATTATAATACAAAACAAAACATTTTATCTTAAAATGTTATATATTAAGATGTTATATAACTTTCATCTGCTGACTCTTGTGTTATTAAGGAGATGATTCACCAGCTAAAGCTCTCCAGCTCTTACTTCATAGTTTTTATGATGAACACTGAAACAGCTGAAAGCAGATTCTCCAGTGTGACCTGGTGTATAGAGTGACTAGATGGCATTTTTTTGCACGAAACTATGCGGCTGAACCAGGCCGTCATGGCACGATGTTTGGAATGCTGACCTGCCGCAAGAGCTGTATCTGCTCCATTTCCTCTCTGAGATGCTCCATCTTTCTCCTCATTGTGAAGCTGGGGTCTGTCGAGCCATACTCCTGACGGCTACTGCTGCGGGAAAAGGCTGAAACGTGGATGACAAAAAAGTCAATCGCTATTAATATCATTCAGTCGTCAAAATCTACAAAATATCAGTAAAACAAGCTTAGATGAATATATAATAAAGAATCTAGTTATAACCTATTGCTTGGACACACAGCCATAACATTAAAACCACCTGTCTAATACAGTACTGTGTACATCAGCCCTTTCTGAATCCACATGACGTACAAGAAAACGTCGTTCATCGGACCAGGTCACCTTCTTCCATTGCTCCACGGCCCAGTTCGGATGCTCACGTGCCTATAGTAGGCGCTTTCCTCTGTGGAGAGGGGTCAGCATGGGTCGGGCCGTTCTGTACATGCGTTTTTGTACATGCTCTGACCCAGGCGTCCGGCCATCACAATTTAGCCCTTGTCAAAGTCGCTCAAATCCTTACGCTTGCCCATTTTACCTGCTTCCAACACGTCAACTTCGAGAACTGACTGTTCACTTGCTGCCTAATATATATATATATATATATATATATATATATATATATATATATATATATATATATATATACATATATCGCTCCCCATGACAGGTGCCACGGTAACGAGATAATTACTATTATTCACGTCACCTCTCAGTGGTTTTAATGTTATGGCTGATGGGTGTATATCAAAAATAAACATACCTGTATGAATATAGAATATCTGCCTTGAGGACATACACTCCTCCAGGCATGATTTTATGATTTGTATGAATATACGCGCTTTTTTTTTTTAATAGCACACACCACTAGAGGCGGTGCATGTCTGTAAAAAACGATTTATTCCTGGAAATGTTTCGTTAGTGTTTTGTTACTATGCAAAGCTTGTACATGGAAACAATGCGCATGAATTGACATAACACTCATGAACAGATCAGTTGCACAGGAATGACCGTATCTCCGTACTGCGTTCTACACGAATACCGCGGTACATCCGACCGTCCCTCCAGGACCTCGTGATCGTGGAAACGAATGCAAAAAAAATCATGCAAACTCGGCAATATTCGGAGGAACTTGCGATTTTTTCAAAATGACCATGGCTTTTCTGCAGATCTGGCCGGGACGCGTCGCGTAACGTCATGGCGACGCGTACAGTATTCCGCCAAAGCCCTCTTCGATTCATTTGCGTCAAACATGAGTACGGGTAAATGGTCACATTTATCTATTGCGATTGCAATTAAATCAATTCAAGTAGTTTTACACACACACACACACACACACACACACACACACACACACACACACACACACACAAAAGCCGAAAAAAAACAACAACAACAAAAAACTGTGTGAAATCCTGTATAGACTGATCTGATCTGTCTGTCACATCTTTCTGCTTTTCCTGCTCTCAGACACGTGATCAAGCTTGCCCAGGGCTTAATAACTGGCAGAAGAGATTAGTTCTGTCATGAAGAAGAAGAAAAATTATGCTGATGCACACTCATGTTTGAATAATATCAAAACAGGAAAACATCATCTACGATGGGAAGTTCTACTCTGTGTAACGTGTTCCCTAGAATTCCCAAAATATGATGAGAGGTTGATTATGAACAATACAACAGCTAACCTCTGAATCATAGCTCCGCTAAACAAATGGCACAGTGCCAAAGAAGATGTTTTCTTCCACAAGGTCATCATGAGAGCAGTGCTGATGTTTTGGTCGACCATTTATAACCAATAGTGAGTTTTCTATATGTGTGTGTATATATATATATATATATATATATATATATATATATATATATATATATATATATATGAAAGCCTTCACTTTACTTTCAGATAAATTGCCCACACTAGTCCACACAAGTTGGAAACATCAGTATCCATCAGCAATCATGATTTTCCTTTCACCAAGCCAAATGGCACGCAACAGCTAGATTTCATGTTGGAGGTGAAGCAAGTTTTGTGTTATTTTCACTAAAAGTATTAAAAAATAATACAATTATCCGATTTCGCAAGGACAGTGATGTCCCCCCTCCCCCCTCCCCTTTTTTATCTGGACCTTCGGGATGAATTATAATGCTGACTGCACTCCAGGCCTCCTCACTCGACATCAGTGCCCAGTGCTCTTAGTGCTGAATGAGCACTAATCCTCATAGTCACGCCCCAAAATCTAACGGAAAGCCTTCCCAGAAGAGTGCAGGTTATTATAACAGTAACGGGGGAATAACTCTGGAATGGAGATGTTCAAAACGCACATACGAGTGTGAAACGCACGCTTACTTGTGTCCACATACTTTTGTATGTACAGCTCAATATCTACTTCTACTATTTAGTTTATATTACGCAACACTCTCTTGTTTTTCAATTTTTTAAAACATTTTTTATTATATTCTTATTTCATGCCAACTCTCTGCTTGGTTGCTGGAGCTCTACAACTACCAGACTAATTTCACTCGCCTTACATATCTTTTCTTTTTTTAATCTCTATTTGATGAACCTATATCTAAATCTGACGCTGTTCCGAGTTGAAACAATGAATAGACCATTATTTGTTTACGTAAAATACTCGTTAATTATCGATAAACTGGATAAATGAGAACCGTAACACTGCAAATTTATACCGGTATAAATTCAAAGACACTATCGAACCTTGTCAATTAAAAGAAATAAAAAATATTATGCTTAACTGATTTTGGAGCATGCAAACTGTTCCACACCCCTGAAGAGACTATGAAACCCTGAGGCAGATTGGTGTACAGACTGACAGTCAAAGTTCCCAGTCCTAATAATCTTTTCTCTCCTTCTGCCGAGCCCCACACGATTTTATGGAGATACTAGAGATCCAGATCCTTTTTGCCTCTGGATGGAGCTCAAATCTTCTTTAATTCCAGACTGCTGGGACTACGGCTGCTCCTAACGCCATACAGACTTCATATAAATCCATAATGAACTTTTTCACACTGACTGTCGTTACCCAGATGAGGATGGGTTCCCTTCTGAGTCGGTTCCTCTCAAGGTTTCTTCCTCTTAAAACATCTTAGGGAGTTTTTCCTCGCCACCGTCGCCACTCAGTGGCTTGCCCAGTTGGGATAAATTCACACCTTTAATATCTGTATACCGTGTTGATATTTCTGTAAAGCTGCTTTGAGACAATGTCTATTGTAAAAAGCGCTATACAAATAAAATTGAATTGAATTCAATTCAAAGTCTCACAGTCAAACACACAAAGACAGACAGAATGTACCTGATCTCGGCTTCAAGCCAAAGACAGTCAGTGTTGTGCTGAAATCTGTGGAATGCAGTCCTTCCTGCAACAAGAAAAGCATTCCAAACTTTCACATAAAATTCATCCACCCTGTCCGTACAGCTAAACAAACACACACTGCATGTCAAAAAACAAAACATTTCCACAAAGACCCAACATTACAATTCACACGTTTAACACCGAAACACGTCGAGCTTTAAAACGTTACGCAGAAATTCGCTGCCGTGGGTCTCTACGTGAGGAATCGCACTTTACGTCATCGTGACAGAACACGTCAAACAATTCTGAGCGATATTACGGCAAAATCGACAGGAGGCATATCTGTTTTCTTGTCCCCGCACTGTCTGTCAGACTTCCATCGAATGACGAATAAATCCGCTGAAGACAGTGAAGTCCTCGCTTTTTGGAAATTTGTTGACTATGGTTTTAAAATCTCAATGCGGATTGGTCAGAAGGTGTCGCAGCCTTGCTGGCAGTTCTAGCTACTACACGATGGCGCATCGCAGGTTTGCATTAATGTGCTCGTTCTGATACGTTATCGTTTCCGCGTTGTTTTGCAGGGCCTTGAAGGTAAAAGAGCGTAGTTGACATGTTGAGGTTTTCTGTAAGAAGATCTTTATTGAATATGTCTGGAAGGCAGTCAGAGGTTAAAGTTGTAACATTAATAAACTGAAATTCGCATGAAAAGCCTTCAGAATGGGTTGTTATTACTGTACAGATGGCGTGTTTCTGTGTTGTTGTTTTTTTTCTTTCTACCCATTTTGTGTATTCGCCTTCACACAGTGAGAAACATGAAACTTGGTGATGTTTTTCAGTTAAATCCCGTCAACCATGTTGTTTACATTTGAACGTGGTTCTGAGCGTGGGCTGTGTTTCCACGTACACGGTGTCTGTTGTTTTGTTATCAGCTGCATTGTTTGGATCTCGGCAGGTTTTCAAAAGACCAATGTCCTGAAATGCATGTTTGTCAGTAAGGCAGGTGATACTCTGAAGAAGGAACTATAGGTAAACTCCCACGATAACGGGCACTTTGTAACTAGCTGAACCGTTTTTAAATTCCATACAACACCTTCATTTTTATTTTAGTAAAATAAATAAATAAATAAAAATACACACCCACATACATATCTCACCTCAGAATCGTTCTCGGTGGAGTTTCTTCGTGCGCTTTGGCACTTGTACTAAAAAAACAACAACAACAAAAAAGCAAGAAGGCAGAATAAGCATTTTCATCATTTACAAATTCAACCCAGCACCTCACTGGAATTAAGCCAAAAATCTGAATTGTAGTATAAAACTAGCTGCAACATCATATATTTTTTAAAAAATACATATTTATCTGCCTAGTTAGTTATTGTTAAACCTGTCTAGTTACATTAAAATGTTCACATTAAAAGATCCGATCTTTCTGCCTTGATGGCTATCCACATGCACAGGCGTCATCCATGTGTCACGTACAACAAACAAAGTAGCTTATTTGCTACTCGTGGAAGCAGCACTGTTCAGGAGACTAATAGAAACCTTACATCCTCATTACCTACTTGAGGAGAACTGTGGTTCAAAATATTACATGCATCCAAAATGAAAACTAAGATTATTAAAAGGCTACACCATGAATCTTTAGAGATTGCTTTGGAGGCGTACGAGTTTTCTCAGAGCGATTAAAAGCCCATCTCCATGAGATGCTCGCTAAACACCTTGTAATCCTCGATGTTTTTTTTTTATTTTATTTTATTTTTTTAAATGACATTTTTGAAAATCGTTCAGAAAAACGTCCGTCGAATTCCAGTGAGGCTTTTTACTGCGCCTTTGGTCCGAGTTAAACCTATTCGTCTTGTGAGCCGTTAGCGAAACAAACACGCTTTTTACATAACACGGCTCCCATCGTGCATCGCTGTACAGATCGCTTCGGTGGTCCGCTGGGTCGGATTGCTTTCTGAGGACCACCTCGTTCAGCTGGGAAATAGTAAACCACTGGTTTGTTTTTTTTAAGGACTACACCACTGGTTTGGAAGTATTAGAAAACTCGGATCTTGTTGCAGACTTAAAGATCCGGTCAGATTACTGCATCAGGAACAAAGCTATCAGGATGACTACCGATAAAAACAATTCTGTATGAAAAGATGGTGTAGGTAAACCCAGGTTTGATAAATCAGAACATATAGGTGGAGATAAGAGTTGGAACGGCGTGATGTCAGCCATGAATACTGACTTCCAAATCAGCGTTTCATCTACAGTTGGTGCCACTGCTGCAGAATCTAACAGCAAAGCATATCGGAAAATCCGAGAAGGTTGTACAGAGGACAAAGATTGTCTGATTCTGGTCAGACATGACCTGTGTCAACTAGTTGGAAGACTATTTGAAATATTTACAACGTGAACCGAGCTTGGATTAAAAGGAGTAGAACTTAATAATGCCACTGGCGTCAATGAGGATGTCTCTACTGCCGACGAGTCTAGCCCTTGTTGTTGCTAATTTGTATGCCCCAAATACCCTTAATACATCATTCAAACAATGAAGATACTATTGAAGAAAACCTTTTTTTTTTTTCCAGATATTTGACCTTTACCCTGATTGAATCTAGTCTGAAATTGAATCAGTTCATCTGCTGGGTACAATTTTTAGTAACAGGGGAAATTAACAGCTAAACACCTTGTATAAATCCTGCACTATTTATTTAATATTTTATTTAATAATCAATGGACTATACATCTTATGGCCAAAAGTAAACCTATGCACGTTTGTTGGACGTCCCATTTCAAAACCAAGCTTATTAATACAGATTTGTCTGTAAAACGTTACCTGATCCCATCCAAATCTTTTATGATTTTATGTAATGTTATATCTATGCTAAAATTTCTCGTTTCTCAGGGCGACGTGTCGTGAGAATGGTCTGTCGCAGGGGTTCGGAACCTACGGCTCGTGATCTATACGTGGCTCTTTCGACGGCGAAAACTAGTGTGACGATCTGATTTAAAAAAAAATAAATCCTACATATTTAAAAATATTCCATAATTCATAATCGATGCCCGTTTGTCATGTATACACCAACCAATCGTGATGTGGCACAACAAGCTCAAACTTCATTGGACACTGCGGAGCAGAGCGGTAACGCGGAACGGAGGGGTAATCTCCCGGTCTCATAAATCAGTTGTAAACTACATAGCTGCTGAGTGCACCTAACCTACAGTCTGTTAGGTCGAGAACTTTTTTTTTGGCTTTCATGGCTCTGCCCGCTGAGAAGGTTCCCGACCTCTGGTCTGTTCTGTTTACTATTGTGAATGAAGAGCGGGAGACTGAATACATCGGTTACAGAAGAATCCACAGTGAAAACTAAAAATCACAGCCAATCTGCACATCATAAGACTTACAGACACAGAAAAAGAAGACAAAAGACAAAGCTATTCTCTGTGTAAAAGCCATATTTGTTTGTCATGTCCAACGACCAATCCTGAGACCTGAGAAGTCTCATTGGCTGTTATTGCTGTTGGACTAGTAATGAAGTTGGTGGTAGTGCTGCACCAAGGGACATATAATGCACTCTCAAAACCACACACGTGCACAAACAAACACATACTGGTGAGGGTGTATGTATGTGTATCTACACATACATAAAAGGTGCAGAAGTAGTACTGGCACGAGTACCGCAACGTATTGGAGTACTTGTTTTGGTGTGCTGCACCAGGCCTTGGGCTTGTAACAGTCTCAATAAAAAAAGTCTGTGTTTATGTGAGTTCACGTCTCATTACCGTTTGATGCATTAAGAATATGCCTCAGGCATGCAATATGATCTTTTTTTTTTTTTTTTTAACGTGTCGCTGGCACAGCAAATTGTAAACGAACTTATGTAAAAATCATTCAAGATAATTGATGCGTTGAAAGCTCCTGTCAGCTTATTTTTAGAATAAAACTTCTAGTCATATTTCCATGAAACAACACCACATAACAGTGACATTAATTGACAACTACACAGTGTGTGGTACCTAAAAGAATTTGGCACCCACAGTCACTAGATCAAGAACCAATCAATTATCAAGATGTGATAATTAACATTTTACTGTCAGTTACCTCCTGGCAAACTGAAAACTTTTAGTCTAGTGGAGTCCAAGTCAAGTCTCCAGTCTCTGAGGTGGAGTCCAAGTCAAGTCTCAAGTCTCTGAGGTGGAGTCCAAGTCAAGTCTCCAGTCTCTGAGGTGGAGTCCAAGTCAAGTCTCAAGTCTCTGAGGTGTAGTCCAAGTCAAGTCTCAAGTCTCTGAGGTGGAGTCCAAGTCAAGTCTCAAGTCTCTGAGGTGGAGTCCAAGTCAAGTCTCAAGTCTCTCAGGTGGAGTCTAATTCAAGTCTCAAGTCTCTGAGGTGGAGTCCAAGTCAAGTCTCAAATCTCTGAGGTGGCATCCATGTCAAGTCTCAAGTCTCTGAGGTGGAGTCCAAGTCACGTCTCAAATCTCTGAGGTGGGGTCCAAGTCAAGTCTCAAGTCTCTGAGGTGGAGTCCAAGTCAAGTCTCAAGTCTCTGAGGTGGAGTCCAAGTCAAGTCTCAAGTCTCTGAAGTCTCAAGTCTCTGAGGTGGAGTCCAAGCCAAGTCTCAAGTCTCTGAGGTGGAGTACAAATCAAGTCTCTGTTGGTGGAGTCCAAGTCAAGTCTCAAGTCTCTGAGGTGGAGTCCAAGTCAAGTCTCAAGTCTTTGAGGTGGAGTCCATGTCAAGTCTCAAATCTCTGAGGTGGCATCCAAGTCAAGTCTCAAGTCTCTGAGGTGGAGCCCAGGTCAAGTCTCTAGTCTCTGAGGTGGCGTCCAGGTCAAGTCTCAAGTCTCTGAGGTGGAGTCCAAGTCAAGTCTCAAGTCTCTGAGGTGGAGCCCAGGTCAAGTCTCTAGTCTCTGAGGTGGCGTCCACGTCAAGTCTCAAGTCTCTGAGGTGGAGTCCAAGTCAAGTCTCAAGTCTCTGAGGTGGTGTCTACATCAAGTCTCAAGTCTCTGAGGTGCAGTCCAAGTCAAGTCTCAAGTCTCTGATTTGGAGTCCAAGTCAAGTCTCAAGTCTCTGACGTCTCAAGTCTCTGAGGTGGAGTCCAAGTCAAGTCTCAAGTCTCTCAGGTGGCGTCCAAGTCAAGTCTCAAGTCTCTGTTCTATTTTTAGCAATAGTTCTTTCTGGTTATTGTAAACAACAGCATATGAGGCTAAATCGGATGGAACTGAGCTGGCCAAGACATGCGATCGTGCATAGAGTGTATTTAACTTGGTAAACCTGGAGATTATATACATATGGTAGCTACTACTTGGATGGGGGGGCAGCAAGCAAGCTCCAGACAGCTGTGTAACACCGCAGCTTCCTTTTGGATGAATTGATTATCACAAGGTAAAACTCGTCTATATCGTTATTGTCTGTTGTTCTGTCCCATGGTGCTCCCTTTCTTTTGACGAACAAGAACGGGCTCTAATCCATAATGAAACATCTCAAACTTAAACATCCTGCACATGGTAGTCTGTGCAAATAGATGTAGCTAATAAATTGCTCGGTCTATGAGAGATCTCAGTGGTTTAAAGATAAAAAACATGTAACTGCAGGGCGCTGTAATGTCACGCTCGAGGTGCTTTTTCTTTCATTTCTGTGCACCAGGTTGACAGTACCATCTGGATGCAATTCTACCGCTGTTGCCGTACGGATGATGAGAAAAGCCCAAACGCTGCTTTCCCACCATCACATGACCAGTTAAACACAGTGTTGCGTAATCCGTTCTGCACTTTGTCAGTAAATAAGTCAAATGTATTTCTGTAGCACTAATCGACTGGCACATAAAATAAAATAGAACAGCGACTGTGTACTGTAGATGTGTGAAGACTACACCACTTCATTAGATGTCAGATTGGTATACCTCAGTAGTCCAGTTTACATCTTGAATGGGGTCTAGCATGGAAGCAGGGGTTCCTTCATGGCGAATTAAGCTCCCTGTTAATTTGGAGTTTCACCGGCAAACCTGTAGGATTATTCGCAACAGCTCTGCCAAGTACTATATGAATGTAAGGATTCGTTTGACTGGTAATTGCATAGGTGTGTTCGCCTGAAGTCTTACACACTGAACAAAAGAATATCAAAAAACGTCTTAAATCTTGTTAAGGAAACTTTATTTTATAATTCTGAGCCCTGAATTATTCAGTCAGCAATGCGACTTTGAGTGAACTGGCTAGGAAATTATGTGTGTGTCAAAGATATCAGATGTTTGTTTTTTTTTCCCTTTCCATTATAATGGCAGCAAATTCCTCCACACCTAACCGCCGCCTTTCTCTTTATTCTCAGTTATATATTTTTTCCCCTCCCCTTCTCTCCACACACTCTCAGATGGTGTCACCTAGCTTGGCTCTTGGGTACACGTACGTAAGCACTCAGAACATCTGACATGTCCACAGTTATTTTTTCAACAGTCGTTCAGCAGCGACGATGAATGAACGAGAGCAGGAGCCGACACCTACCGCTCCTGAAGAGCGCTTGTGCCGGGACAGTGTTGGTCGGAATGTATCTATGAGCTACTATATCTGCATTTCCTTTAACCAGCTGGAAGCATTGTTTATCAACTGGTGGATGAATGTAGAACATGAAAAGTTCTTGCGTTCGGCTCCATCGCTTATACTAGCTAAACAGGTGGGTCGGTTTGAGCTGCGTTTCACTTTTAAGCCAGTTTTAAGCTGTTTTTAAAAAAATAGAATTTATTTCTAGATTTTTTTGGACTACTATTAGTGAAAAAGTCTGGTATTTTGGAACTTTTATGTAGGTCTCAGTTCTCGTCATCGTGTGTGTGTGTGAATCTGCGAATGTGTACCTTGAGGTAGTCCTTCCTCAGGTATTTGTTTCGTCTCCGGTCTTCATTCTGGTTTAGGATGGGAGGAAGCTCGGGCCATTTGGGCTCGCTGTCGCCGTTCTCCGACTTCAGACTCCCGTCGAACGAGCAGGATAACGAGGGCTGAGGGCGAAAAAAGACGCCATGACTTTCCAGACACCCGCGCTCCTTCACAAGCAGTGGTTGCCATGGTAAGCGGTTGCCATGGTAAGCAAATATGAAATAGGTACACTGTAAAATGTTACGCTTTATACTACAGGTAGAGAGAATTATTCCATAAGAAATCGTTTTTGGGGTTTTTAAAAAAAACAAAACAAAAAAAACTGTCCTGCTGGACAGTTCATCAGGGAAATCGGTTCTCTTGTATGGACATGTGCTCATATTCCATTTGAAATGATGCAGTGATGCTGTTATGAAAAGGGATTTTGACTAATGACTGTAATAAAATAATAACGACTATAACGATGATGATGATGATGATGATGAGAATGAGACCTCAGAGAACGTGGCGTCTTCATCGGTGAGGTCGGCATCCTTCAGAAAAGACACACAGACAAACAAAAGGAGAAAAGAATCAAACAGGAGAACATGTGAGCGAAGGAACTGGTGTGTGACATCAGTTTCTGGGAAAGTAAAGAGCAGAAGAAAGACGAGCGGGAAAAACCTGATGCCACGCGGTTTCTGGATAACATGGAAATACGATAAACGTGTAAGAGCTGCAAAGAAAAGGCACGCAGCCAAATTTTTACCAGAGCGTGAGAGGGTTTTCTCAGTGTCTGGATCTATAACAACACGCCCACTACAATCACTGTCCTCAACCGTTGTCCTCACATCCTCTCAGCTAGCGCAATGGAGACACGAGAAAACACATCGCAACGAACATAAAATTAATTAATTAATTAAATAAATAATACTACACCTCAATAACAGTTATGTGATGCTAATTTAGAAACGTTTTGGTTCTCAGGGTAAGACCGTTCATATACGGCCTAATGTTTTTGATCTAAAAGGTCCACGGGATTTCTAAGGACGTTTCGCCCGCAACAACCCTCGGAGTGAAATCGTGAGTTTTTACAGGCGTCCAACGAGCCAATCAGGGCGCGTTTTCAGAGCCTCACTGCTGAACTCTGAAACACCAGACAGATCATCACGTCCCTATGGAAGCAAATCCTGCGTGTGTCTGCAGGTCAGCGCTAACAAATTAACGACGCAATGGACAAACCGGGAATGAATCCAAGGTGCGCGCTGTGTGCTTTTCTGCGTATTTTATTTTCGGTATTATCAGACTTCCTTGGTGATTACTAAGCTGTCGTCGGGCCGGTCACATTCCTGCCTCTGATGCTGAGCGGTGTTAATTGCTTTTAAATACGAGCAATTATATGAGTAATTACACACAAGTTTCCGTGTGAAGACTTACGGCATCAATCAAAGGCCTAATAATCAGGTACAGAGAACCTTGTGGCTGCTAACATCGCCGACGGCAGATTTGTTAAACGTACCCGTTTCACATCGCACGTATTCGCCTGAGTTTTGTTTCGCCGAAGCTGCCGTAAGCTTTTCGGACACGGTTTTTAACTCGCTAACGTCGGGCAACACGAGAACGAATCCTGGCCTTGTTTCCGTTACACATACGTTAACATCCCGTACAAAGCTCTTTCGTTACGAACCCGACCGAAAAAACCGCGCCCTCTACGTAGACGATAACCTCGTGAATCGAGGCATGTCATTTGACACCGAAAAAGTGAATTTACCCCGATACAGCCGCTGGGGATTTTATTTATTATCATAAATGTGTTCATAAGATAAAGTGTTAAGAGGATTTTATTTTTAATAGAAACTAAACTCGTCTAGAATGGAAATATGAATGGAGCGGAACGCAGGGCGAGATTTTCGGTCTGCTTCACTCCACTCACACGTCTGGCACGCTCGCGAGAGGAGGCGTTGCCCCAGGACGCGTTTGTTTAAAGTCAGGTCTGCATTTTCATTTTAAGAAATTGGTATTAAATAAACCTGTGGGTTTTGAGCACGCAGTTGGTATTTATTAAGCTCTACTATTGTTATTATTATTACAGTGTTATTGTATGTACAAGAGTCATAAATGTTGTGTATAAAATTTTAACCTTTTCTATGTTCTAGCACTGCTGCTCAGTGAGGCCCATGAACTGGATCCATGTGTATGTGTGTGTGTGTGTGTGTGTGTGTGTTTGCTACCTGTCCACACATTGCTGAGGATGAACTGCTTCCCTCATCCAGTGACGCACTGCAGGAACAGTACCAGAAAGATCAGTGCTGGATGAGTGCATCCAGGTGCAAATTAACGGTTGTGTCTACAGATCAAAACCACGCAAATCTCCAAATCTGGTAATATAACAGACACTCAATTGTTGCACAAAGGTTGTTTTTACATGTGTTTTCGTATCAGATTTCCCAGAGCGATTACTAAGAAACGCGCTGCTCTTTGACCAGTTCCACACCTGGCCCTGCTGCCAGGAAACTGAAGATCCTGATTGTCGTTTATACCCACGTTACAGCTACCCTCATTGGACATTTTCTCAGGTGGACATACCGTACAACGATATTCGTTATGTGCTATTTGTCAGCGCGGTTCTCCGAATTCCATAATGGTGACGAGTCTGTAGGACAGCGGAGAGCTTACAGACTAGATCAGACTAAATATAGCGCTTGTTCTTTTTAAAGAGCAGCACGATAATGCTACCTGTCGAAGTAGCTGGGAAATTAAAGCTAGGGGTGTGTGTGTGTGTGTGTGTGTGTGTGTGTGTGTGTGTGTGTGTGTGTGGGTACCTCCTAACGGTTTGTGAGGGAGATCTCTGTTTGCTGCTTCCTCCAGAATGACTTAGAAATCTGCTGGGCAAGAACACACACACACACACACATACACACATACACAGAGCGCCTCAACAAAAGCTCCCCAATAATACAAAGTATATATAATAAGAATAATTTGCTCATCATCTGGTATAACTGTATCAGCCACAAATGTGTATAGTTAATAGGTGTGTGTGTGTGTGTGTGTTACAGCTTCTTTTATGTCAAACTCTCCAAGCACAGACCCACCCATCCTATAGATAGTATTCAGGTGTGTGTTAACATGCTTATACAGGTTTTATTTGTTATTTTTTTATATCGTGTCTATGGTTACGTGAAAACACAGAGAAGACTCGGTCATATATTTGGGTCGACAGGCAGACGCATACATGCACGTTAAAAAGCTGCATTACTAAACGTGTTATCTGTAATTAATGTCGAACACAGATCTGATTCATTTGTGGAGGCCGACACATGCGTGTGTCTAGGTATGAAAAGTATGCGGACACCCATCCATCGAACATTCCCGTTCTGAAACCATGGGCGTTAACATGGACTCGGTTCATGACCCTTTGCTGCATCATCCACCCTTAGATTTTGGGAAATTTCTGTGGAGATTTCCACATTCAGCCACAAGAACCCAAGAAGCTGAGTGCTGATGTCAGGGAAAGGGGGTGTGGCGCCAAGTTGGGGTTCCATTGGCGGTGTGGTTGAAGTCAGGGCTCTGTGTACAGTACGCCACTGGACTCTTCATGGAGCTCGCATTTGTGAAGCAGCACAGGGGGCGTCGTCATGCTGGAACGGGTTTCGGGCGGATTATTTCCACTGAAAGGAAATCGTAACGCTACATTAACGAGTGCGTGTTTCCAATGTGTTTGGGGCAGGCATCCACATACTTTTGGCCTACTTCATTTCCTGGTTTCGCACGTTTCACGTTTGGCTGATTGACTTTTTTATTGACACACGCCCATGCCCATCTGGCGAAGTCAAGGCTCGTGGAAAAAAAATACAGGTTTCTGAGTACTCACGACACCGCCCCACCTTTCAACAGCTCTCGCCTTATAATACGACAGAGCTCGAAGGCAGCATTAATCCCGCTGACACCCTTCCTGCTGCGTGTAACCAAGCGTGAAATAGGAGACCGGAGACGCGCGTGTACAAAAACGCCCGGCGTAAACCTCTAAGTGTTTCGGGCTGGATTATCCGAGACGGACACTGGAAGCAGGCGTGAACAGGGCGTAAGCGACAACAGATACACCGACGTCACTGAAGTTCTTTTGTTCTTATAACAATGAGTCAGTCACAAGTCACCGACACTCGAGCTGCACACCGCATATTACTGTACACCACTGCTGTCGGTGCTGTTTGGGTACACGTTCTGTGCTTTCTGACTTTGGGGACGTTAACGCACGCAGTGGAGGCGCAGCACACAAAAGAGTATCATCACCATGAGTAGCTTTCAATAGCACTTCAGACATTTCACCCATGGTATTTTTAATAACCATAATTACTGCTGCTCCTTCGCCAAATATTCTTTCATAAATTATCTCATTTTAAACTCGGACTGGCTGTTAACGATTCATTAAAGGTTGATGTTACTCTACTAATTGAGGTTAGTCTGTGGGAATGTAACACCCAGAGTTGTGTATATAGATATTCATGTGTGTGTGTGTGTGTGTGTGTGTGTGTGTGTGTGTGTGTGTGCATGCTTTCTTCTTTCTTGTGCAATCATCCATGCACATGCCACTCACCGACCCACCCTTTATATGTAGGTGTTTCGGTGTACGTGTGTATTTGTGTGTGTGTGTGTTTGTTTATCCCCTATGTGTGTATATGGGTATGTGCAATAACACAAAAGGGTCATTCATGTATTCAGGTGAATACACCTGCACACACACACACTCACACACACACAAGACACATTAGCACAAATAATCATCACTCAACTCAGCATCCAAAAATGTGAGTGTGCACACATACGCAGATTCATAGAGATGTCACACACATACACACACACACACACACACACACACACACACACAAGACACATTAGCACAAATAATCATCACTCAACCAAGCATCCAATAATGCGTGTGTGCACACATACGCAGATTCATAGAGACGTCTCGCACACACACACACAGGTCACCACCTCCAAACGCAAACAGATGTACACGCGTATGCGTATGCGCTCTCTCTCTCTACCTGTGCGTTCTCCCCGCAGCTCTCCTCCGGTGGATGAGGCTTTCTGCTCTACAAATTAAGGACCGCCTCCTGAGGTTATACGAAACGCGTGATGACCGAGCATGTCCCAGCGTTCGGGTGGGAAGATGTGGCAGAAAAAGAGAAAAGGAGAGAAAAGGAAGACGTGGCAGAAAAGATCAGAGGAGGGAAAACAGGAAAGCACGTAACATGTGTTAGAAAGCAAAAGGAAGCGTGATGGACGAGAGAGGTCCGAAGTTCTCCCAGCGTGCATAAAATAAACAAACAAACAAACAAACAAACAAATAAAAGCCGTTGCTATGGTATGTAACCAGTAATTAGGTGATGTCAGGGTTAGGGCCTAGGGCATCAGTTTATCCATCTACTGTCAGAATGTTTTTGGGGATATGGGAGGACACTGGAGAACAACAACAACAACAACAACAACAACAACAACAACAAACTCCATATATACAATAAAGCGGAGCTCAGGATTTTATCAGGAGCAAAACGTCAAAAGGAAAACGTGCAAAGGTGGTTGTTATTTTCATGTTATACATTAGTAAGCTCCCACATCTCTTAGAATCATAAGCTAGAACCTCACAAAGGTAGTGGCTTCATAATCCAGCAGCGGCCTAGTGCCAGTGGATAAAGGGTTGTAGGTGCGGAGGCGGGGCGGGGGATTGGGGGCTCCACAAAGTTACAATGAAGTGATGTAATGAAAGAAGGAAAATGCGACAGAGGTTTTAGAGTAAGTCTGTGTGTGTTAACATGCACATACATGTGTGTGTTTGTGTGTGTGTGTGTGTGTTGTTTCACCTGTTCTGTTGCTCCTGCTGCAGTAGTTGCACTGCAATCTTCCTAAGATCCAAAACGTCCTTCAACTCATCATCTTCTTCCTCGGCAAGCTGCTCTTTCTCTGAGCTGAGAGCGAGAGAGAAAGAAGAATGTCACGATTGCACCTATTAATAGTACTGTACCACCCTGTCTATATTCATATACTGTATAGAGTGGCCCGATATGTTGAGCCAGCACACTACAGAACACAAAACCACTACGCAAAATAGCAAACGTATTAACGCGCACCTGTTACGGTTTTTCAAACATGACCTTTCATAAAGCGTCATAGAGCCGTTTGTGAACGTAAAAACGTCTGCAAAGTTCCAAAAATCAAAGCGCACGACAAACGACTCCCAAAAGAAGGAATCGATTCTGAACAGCTGAATCGAGTCGTTAGCGATTCCAGACTTTACTTCCTGTACGAACTTACATAAGTTTGTAAGAAAAAAAAAACTGAATCGTTTGAGACGAGGCCGGGGGGGGGGCATAACGTAACGCTGCAGTTTAAATTATGAGCATGTTTTTGACCTCGGATGTGTGCAAATCTATTGCATTGTATACGTTTCAAAACCCTAATAGGTGCGCTTTAATACATGTGACATACATTTTTATTAGCTTGGTTTTGAACAATAGCCTTCGGCCATCGTTTCTTCGGAAGATGATTCAACAAACGGATCGTGTGGGCTGTATGGAAGGTGGCAAAAGAAGTGTAAACCCTCTAGTGGATGTTATCTGCACTCTACGGTGCTCCACCTTTTTCCCAAGAAGCTTCGGCGTGTATGACACGTGCTTAGTACGGCGCGTATGACACTGGGGATTTACAGTATTGCGTCGCTTTGGTGGGACATTCAAGAGAAAGAAAGGATGGATTTGGCAAGGTGATTCGTTCCATGGTAATTATTTTTGGTTATGGGACTCCGGGGAACATGAGTAAGTTTGTGGCACTGTCATTTCCTGATCACCATAGCTTCTTTGGAATATACTGTTGTGGCTTGTTTGCATTTTCCTGCGATGCCGCTGGGAACGTCGAAGGACCTCAGGTGGTAATCTACGCAAGGGTCCCACACGGTCCCTTTTTTAAAAAAATTATTATTTAAAATCATAAATATATAAAAACGTACACGCTTGATTCTTATTCACGAAGTCGTTATTTAAAACTACGAAACAAAACGATTTTTTATTCCTATATCTTAATGCCTTTTACACGTATCAGTTCAGACGCTCAGGGTTTTTATGTGAGCATCAGTAGACACATGGTTGCTTGTGTTCCTGGAATTGTGGGGACCAGATGTTCTCGGTAGCACGACGGCATGAGGAAATTCCTCAGGGGTTCGCGCTAGTCCTCAAGTTTATATACGCCTTTATTTTACTTGCTCGCTTCTGGATTCGCACCGGATGAAATGTTCGAGCGTCTCGAGGGACCAGAGTTTTGGTCCCACGATGTCTTCGATCGATCCGAGGACGCTTCGTGTTTGACGGTTGCATGTTAACAATGGAGGTCAGCTGTTAATTCGTTTATGCTTAATGAAGTTTATACGTTTTATCTCTCATCTCTTGCTCTTTTACGTCTTTTGCGCTCGAGTGCATCTGAAATATCCGTATATGGATAATGCTAAAGTACTACTAGAGTGGGCATGACAGTAAGTGTTGCATACGCATGCAAACAAAAAATTCAAATGAACTGCTTCCGAGGACTGCCAGCTGATCTCGGCTCAGACGTGCATCCCGGCTGCCCTTTTTATCTGGATGTCCTTGTTATACTGCCAAGCTCCTATCACACTACATTCCAGTTGGTCTCAGTCCACCAGGGTGTGTCTCCTTGGGAATTTCAAAGGAAATATGAACAATGCATGCAAATCACCCTCAATCCTAAAGCCATGTTCCCTTTCCTTTTTAATCAGATCACTGAACCAGATCAAGACGGATACAGTACCAGAACATACGTATTAACGCGCACCTGTTACGGTTTTTCAAACATGACCTTTCATATGGCGTGTCATAGAGCCGTCTGTGAACGTAAAAACATCTGCAAAGTTCCAAAAATTAAAGCGCACGACAAACGACTCCCAAAAGAAGGAACCGATTCTGAACAGCTGAATCGAGTCGTTAGCGATTCCAGACTTTACTTCCTGTACGAACTTATGTAGGTTTGTAAAAAAAATTTTTTAAAAAGCCCCGCCTCTGGTGTTCACCGGATGCTCGATGACAGCGGTAGACCGATCACGACAGACTGGGACGTCTGACCAATCAGAGCAGAGTATGCTCTCTGCAAAGCGCACGACAAACGACTCCCAAAAGAAGGAACCGATTCTGAACAGCTGAATCGAGTCGTTAGCGATTCCAGACTTTACTTCCTGTACGAACTTATGTAGGTTTGTAAAAAAAATTTTTTAAAAAGCCCCGCCTCTGGTGTTCACCGGATGCTCGATGACAGCGGTAGACCGATCACGACAGACTGGGACGTCTGACCAATCAGAGCAGAGTATGCTCTCTGCAAAGCGCACGACAAACGACTCCCAAAAGAAGGAACTGATTCTGAACAGCTGAATCGAGTCGTTAGCGATTCCAGACTTTACTTCCTGTACGAACTTACGTAGCTTTGTAAAAAAAAAAAAAGCCCCGCCTCTGGTCTTCATCGGCTGCTCGATGACAGCGGTAGACCGATCACGACAGATTGGGACGTCTGACCAATCAGAGCAGAGTATGCTCTCTGAAAGGAGGAGTTTAGAATGAATCCTTTAAAACTAATCATTTAACGAGTCGTTTGTGAGACGCTAATCTGGTAGCCGTATGTTTTTACATCTTTCCTTGCTAGCTTGAGCAGTTGTTAGCCTTTTCGTGCCAGAGCAAAACGAAACAGATGCATCAGATTCCAAACATGTCTTGGCGATTGTTTAGGTTGAGAGGGTAATTTTTTTTTTCCCCCTTAAAATAAGGTGCTGTCCTCATGGAGAGGATGTTTACACCAAAATTAGTTTTCCTCCATCACCAGCTGTCAAGTGCTGCTCATAACAGACAGTGTGTGTGTGTGTGAGTCAGTGAGTGAAGCAAATGTAGATTTCTCAGGTAAATGAGAGAGCAACACTTCTTTGGAACAGTGTGTCATGCTGTCAGATTTTACGGGCCTGTGCATGTCTCTCTCTCTCTCTCTCTCGCTCTCTCTCTCTCTCTCTCTCTCACACACACGCACACACACACACACACACAGCATGCACTTTTGCATTCTCATTTACAAATGTTTTTCTACATCATACACACGTTCCTCACTTTGATTAAAGGTCTAAAAGTGATTTCTGTCATGCATAAAAGTGTTTGTAGATCTGTAAATAACTTAAACTTTTAAAAAATGTATTTATTTTAAAAAGAATGCTGAATCCCGACGTTCCAAGTTTGAGAAATGAGCTCGACGCGTCTCAGAGCTGCTTCTTTACTGAAAAAATACGTGTGCGGCACGAAAGTCTGATCGAAAGTCTGCCAGCGGGCCAGTGCGGCTGGTTCTCGAGCAAGAGCCGCAACCGATGCTCCGATTAAAGGCAGAGATGAACTGATTAAACAGGTGCGATCAGGTGCAGTTCCACACTGGCTTAAAACTTAAAACAACCCGCAAGGGGTAGGTTTCAAAGCTAAGTACTTCGTCATCTCGTCCTGTACTGAATAATCAATTTCACATAGCAAACTTCTGAACAGGATGACGTTTTTTTGTAAATTGTTATTATTTTGTTTAAAGATCTTTTTTTAAAATTTCATTTAGTACCGCCTTATAAGGACGCTAAATAAGGAGACGAAATACTAACATCTTACACCGATCATCCTGTTCAAAAGTTTGCACCCCCCTGACTCAGATCGGGGTTAGAATTGAATTTATTTTCACCATAGAGATGAGGAACTGGCTGACATAAATGTAAAGCCAATGTAAATGCTATGTCCTTGCTTCTCCAGGAACCCCCAGAGGTTTGAGAAGCATAACCAGAGGGTGGATAAAATTATTTAAAATGATTTTTTACTTCGTTTCAGCAGCAGAATTCACAAAAGCACCATTATTAAAATTTATTATTGAGCGTTTTTTTAATTTTTTTTTAATTATACTACATAGGTTATCCTGTTTGACTGGTCTATGGTATTGAATGGCTTTAAGCCAAACCTTAACGACCTTATTAATACACGCATTTCTATAAATAATGTCAACTTGCACCTGATGTACTGTTTTTCCAGTTGAAAGGTGAGGAAACTCCATGGCCTCCGATCGTTAGCCGGAATATTATTATGTGTGTTTAAATAAAATTCATGGCAAAAAATATATACTGGAATTGGTTCTGCTGTTAAAAGCCGTCTCTGACTAAGCTCCACAGAAACTAATGCGCTGACAGTGTGAAGGAAATGTAGCACACTCTTCGCATCTTCTGTTGGTGGGAAACGGTGGGAAATCTTCATCGCCCTACCTCCACCCTTCTCTCAAATAACATCATAGTAATAAAACAAAAAGAAGTAAACGAGGTTGCCAAGTCTTTACAAGTGCCCCATTCCATGCCACGTTAGCTCTAATTATAAACATGTCTATGTCGAGTGATGACATGTTAAGACAGTAATAATTATAACGATGATGATGATGATGATGGTGGAGATATACCATGTGACTCGAATGTCTATTATGTTCAGCAGGGCATGACGGGGCAGGTTAGCGTCAAATCCCTTCACGTTCCACATCTGATCGCCAAATATAGCTGGTTACATCATATCTGTTATTTCTGGGCGTAAACACGTGCGCGGTTCGGTCAAATTAAAGTTGGCGCACTACGACGATACAGGGATGTGAATTTCCATCAGATCAACAGCTGGGGTTGAAATATACATTATAAATTGTGTATGCGTGCCTGTGTGTGTATGTGTGTGTTTGTGTTACCCAGACTCCTCCTTCCAGTTCTCCTTGTCTTTGCTTTGGTGTGTTTTAAGAACCCTCTCCAGCTCCTAGTGTGAGAAAGCGAGGGAGAGAGAGAGAGAGAGAGAGAGATTGGATTTCAATGTGAATTAGAGAAGGAGAGAAAGACGAGAAAAGAGCGAGCTTCCAGTGTGAAAAAGGGAACCTGTGTGTGTGTGTGTGTGTGTGTGTGTGTGTGTTAGACCTTTATACAGGTGACGTAGGGTGTGTTCTGCTGCATGTCGCCCTCACAGAGAACAACGTCTTCATCTGGGTTTGGGTCAATGAAGTCGTACGGGTCCTGATCTGCTCACACACACACACACACACACACACACATTGACCTAATGAAACCAAACTGAGTCTGTGTTTGGTGTCATTAGGCACATCTGTGTGCCACCACTCAACAACCGGACGCGGTTCGAGGAGAGACGGTCGTTTATTACTCGTCGGACAGGACAGTCTTGTAACTGTGGCGCAAAACCCGAAGCAAGCGTCACACGTTTGTGAACACGCTGTCATTTATTATGGAACTAAATAAATCAAACATTTTCGAACCCAATGTTAAGTTTGGTATTTCTGTGTTTACGGATGACGCTCTGCAAACATGTGGAACGGATGCATCGCTACCTCTGTTCGAGTCCAGCTTGCAGAGGAGAGAGTGGGCTTCGGCCCGCGCCGTCTCCGACACCTGAGAGTGTAGGCTGATAGTGTCGTCATCCGAGGGCTGGAGAAAGGGAGGGAGGGAGAGGGAGAGGGAGAGAGAGAGAGAGAGAGAGAGAGAGAAAGAGAGAGGGCGAGAAAGAAAGAGAGGGAGCGAAAGAGAGAGAGAGAGAGAGAGAAAGAGAGAGAAGGGAATTCAGAAAGATCTTTGTTGAGTTGCCTAATGTCCCGAAGGCCAATTCTTTAGTTTTTGCTATACACTGAAATCATTTGGGTTTTAGAGAGAGAGAGAGAGAGAGAGAGAGAGAGAGAGAGAGAGCAAGAGAAAGTGAAAGAGAGAGAGAGAGAGAGTGAAAGGGAGAGAGAGAGAGTGAAAGAGAGAGAGAGAGAGTGAAAGAGAGAGAATGAGAGTGAAAGAGAGAGAGAGAGAGTGAAAGAGCGGGAGAGTGTGTGTGTGTGTGTGTGTGTGTGTGTGTATACCTCTGTAGTAGATAGTCTCTTATCCCCGTTGTCACTCCCAATACCCGAATCAGGTCCATGGTTCTTACTGGGGTAAAAATCCTCTATGCTGCACACACACACACACACACACACACCGCACTGTCACCTTGGATTAAACATGACATGCTCCTTTTGTTGCGATATTATATTATAACGGTGTTATATGATATTACTTTACAGTAGGCTATTTCTAAACCATTTCTGAAGGGAAAAATCACTGCTGTAGGGTTTTAACAGCAACAACAACAACAACAACAACGACAACGGAACAAATTGAAAAAATGGATTATTCTTTTTCCCGGAGGATTTCTTTAAGCATTCTGTCTCAGATTGATATTTTTATATTAACATTATAACGCACTTAACATTTTTATATTAACATTATAACGCATTATAACGTCTGTTTTGGGGCAGAGTCATAACCCGGGCACGTGTCCGTACCTGTCCGTCAGCTGCTGCGCTAAACAGCGTTTGCCCGCCAAAGGCAGGTCCAGCGAGTCAGGCTTCTTCTCCAGCCGACACGCCTGCATGTTTAAATACTTAAAGATGTGTATCTTTCCCTTCAGACAGATCTGAAAGCAGAGCAGAACCAGGTGTTAGCCAGGAGCACTATTAAACACTATTAAAGCCTGAGCCATATATGAGCAACGTTTTCTCTCGTCACTAATCTCGCTCACTAGTCTGTGTTGGTCTTATAATTGTCTGGATTTCCTTGTCTTGCCCTAATCTGGTTTTGATGCTGATCTGTTTATCTTTTATCTTCTTTTGTGCGTGTGTGTGTGTGTGTGTGTGTGTGTGTGCGTCTGTGCATAACTCCCAGTGCTTGTTTGGATTTCTGCTGGGTCATCTCCTCTTGCTTTCCAAAAACACACAGACATGTGGGTCAGGGCGGGGCGAATTCTCCCACCTCGAAGGCTCCAGATCCGTCACCACCAGCACCAGGATAATGCGGCTGGTGAAGATAAACGAATGGAGCTTTGTGGTTTTATGGCTTTATGCCTGCACACTGAGGACACCTGCTGGTCAAATGCATATAAATGCATTTATTTATTTAAAAAAAAAAAAAAAAAAAATCTAAATCGATGGTCATTTAATAAGGGTAGATCGTACTATCATGAAGTGAACCTATCGGAGTTTTCGTCTACAGGACCCAAGTCCTCTCAGGGTTATATCCGAGTCGTTAACTCTACAGAATTCTCAAAGTTGATTGGTCAGAAGGTGCTAATGGCGTTTTGGTAACGGGACGGGTAAACCGGCGTTCCTCTGGGACACGAGAGGCCGCTACAGATCTGTGGACGACGCTTATATGACTTTGTTAGACACCTGATCGGCCTGATTGATGGAGAAAGAGGGAAGGACGTCCTTGGTATTGTCCCGATTCAAGCAAGTGATCTGAGGAGACTCTGAGAAATCATAGTATATCAAACTTAGTAGTAGTAGTAGTATACTCAACGCCCCATATTAGAGAGGTTCTTCACTCAAAATCTTACTGAGAACCCAGTGAGGAACGCTCACATGACGCCAAGGATCACTCATGGGAGAGTGAATACAGGACTTACTCACACACACTCACACACACACACCTGTGCAGGAGGGGACTGCATGGGGTTGTTGTCGAGGACGATGTGCTGGATCTGGCAGAGTTTACGGTACGACGGAGGGATTTCTGTGATCTTATTACAGGAGAAATCCAACCTGATCAACGGCAGATCAGACAGCTCTGAGAGAGAGAGAGAGAGAGAGAGAGAGAGAGCGAGCGAGAGCGAGATTATACATATAATTCATGAATAAAAATTGTGTATACAGTGAGATGATGGAGTGTCGGAGAATGACGCTTTTTGTCTGATGCTACGTGGATGTGTGAATGTGTGTGTGTGTGTGTACCATCGGGAAGGACTTGTATGCAGTTTCTTCTGATGTTCAGCTCTCGTAAGGCATGGAGTTTCCCCATCTGAGTAGGAAGCACCTGAATTTCATTACAGCTTATGTCCTGCACACACACACACACACACACACACACACACACACACACACCAAATGATTACAACCTCCTCCTGGGGAAAAACACGCTCAATACCGCAAGTAAAGCATGCAAAGTGAAGTCATCTCCAATTAAAGGGCATGTTTGCACACACACACACACACACACACACACACACACACACCAGTTCCATGAGGTCTTTGGCTTTGCCAATATCGTCCGGAATGGACAGCAGTTTGTTGTTGCTGACCACCAGGACTCGGAGAGGCAGATTGAACAGGAACTTGGGCAGCACAGACAGTTGATTCCGACTGGAAAACATCGCAACACACACAATTCATCAGCTACACAATTAATCTGTAACACAAACGAAGGCAGACGACACAATAAGTGCTTTATTCCTCTCCTACACACAGCAATGTTCCAACGTTACCAACGTTCATTTATCACACCATGACATGCCACACAATTTGATCGGATTATAGTTACGTCCAATGCTGTGGAACGTCCACTAAACAAGTCCCATTCAGGATTTCTGAATGATTTATCTTTATACATTATTTATTTATTTATTTATTTATTTATTTACATAAAATCATCAATCAGCTGTGATCCAAATCCCTTCCCACCTGATATTGAGGTATGTAAGCATCTGTAAGTTAACGATGGCTTCCGGAATCATCTTTATGCAGTTGTGGTAGAGGTTGAGCGACTCCAGCGGTGCGAACATACACACTTCAGGGGGGATCTCTCCAAAACGGTTCTTGGATAGATCTGAATGGAAACACATCGGAATACAGCAGGTTAGCTTGGTCTGGCGTCAAGCAGCAAGTCCTCATCAACATCCTGTGGGAATTTTCAAGATTCCGGCGTCACTATACTTAAAGCGTACTGTTATTTGATAATTGTTTAAGTTTAAGAGTTATATTCCAGCGTACTACATACCACAGGGTCGATATTACGCCCACAATAGTGTGTGTGTGTGTTCGTGTGTACGGTCTTCGTTTGCTGATCCACCCGTGCCTGATAAGTGATAACGCAACCAGGTTTCTGATTGATCCCCTTCTCAGACCGATCGATCGTTTTGGTGTAAGCTGTGGCTCTTTGTCCTTCCTCGTTTCGGGGAGGACGGAGTTACCTCTCGGGACGACTGATGAAAGTCTGCTTGTGCGTCATGTTACAAATGCACGAGCTCTCACACAGTTTCATCGCCAGGCAGCCTTTTGACTACTCGGGAGAATTGGCAGGTTGTGGTGCACAGCTAAGTGCACATCTGTGGCTTTCAGCGGTGACATCATCGGCCGGTATAAAGTGGCGGGAACGTCCGATCGATCCGCTCTGTTATGAGCCAGGCAGCTATGTAAGAGGATTTCCGTAAGGATGTGCGGAAGATGATGTGATTCGTTTTCAAAATGCTCGTCCCCGGCCTTGAGAACAAGATTCGTCCGGTGTAAGAAACGCACTGCGTCCACATACTTTTGACTTTCCACCGTTTCCTCCACGTTTACCGTATACCGTCGTTGCGCGTGGGCATCATCTTCACGGCTGGCGTTTTTAGACAAAGTCGCGCCTGCTGTTCACACGTTCCTGGCACATGTGGACCAGATAAGAACATTTTTCACATCTGATCAGATACCACTCCAGATGTTTAATATCAGTATCAGATCGGTAATACCAAAAAGGCTGAAGTCAAATAAAACGTTTGCTTAAACAGAAAGAAGAAGTATTCGATAATTGTAGGAAAAGATAAAACTGATGTAGGTAACTGAAAAAAACAACAACAATAACAATAACAACAACAACAGCCCGTAGAATAATATAAAAGAATCAATGTAACAGCTGATTCATTTAGAGTTACGTTTAACGTCGTGGGACGTCTGTGAAACAAGTTAGTTCCTGTCATGGCTTTGTTATGGCAGATATAAAAAGTCGTTCCTTCACCAGCACCTCTCTCTCTCTCTTTTAAAGTTATTAAGTAAAAAAAAAAAAAAAAAAAAAAAAAAAAAAAAAAAAAAACAACCACGCAGCTCGTCATGTTGGAATGGAACAGGCCACCATTGCCCGGGAACACCACCAGAGGGAGACAGAGAGCTGGTGAGGCCTTCAGAACACTCACAATAAAGATAGATAGTGACAAAAATTTTGCAGATGATGCAGAGGACTTCTCTCCTCCTGAATCCCCAGGACTAAATGGAGACACAATAGAAAGCAGTGCAGGTCCTCTGCTCAGTCTATTTGAATCATTAGCCCGTGGCGTGACTACTGAGGAAAACAAAATAAAACGGAAGGGAGAAGTGTCGGAATGGGAGTTAGCTAATACGGCTGATTACAGGCTGCTCAAAAGCGCAGACCTGAGTTCATGTTATGAGGGTAAGACTAAGCTGGTACTGGTATTTTTAATTTAAAAAAAATCCTCTGGCCCTTTTATCTGTGCAGGGCTGGACTTGCCTTGTCAACCTAGCCTCCTTCTCGAGTGTTTGGGTTCCTTCTCTTGGGGGAGAGAAAAAAATCCCCCCAAAAAGGTTTGTTTCCTGGAATCCTTTTCGTTTCTGTAGCGAGCAGTCAGAGGGTTCTCCCCCTGACGGTCCCAAGTTCATGCCTTTAGTTCCTCCTTTGTTCTCGTTCTGGCTAGTTCATCTTAGTTTCATTTTGCTCTCAGACCTCATACCTCAAGCTAATTAAGCCTAGCTTTTCCTCTCATGCTCACTTTCTAACCCAGATTTCGTGAGTTTTTTTTGTGTATTTTAGACATTTTTTCCTCCACTTTTCTCCATAACCAGCACAGCTTGTTATTCGTTTCCCTTTCCCTTTCTCGTGTCTCGGTTTACCGCGGTTTCAAAGACTCCTTCCTTAAACCTTTCCTTGTTCGGCGTGGTTTTATATGATCTGTTTACGTACCTACCGTGTTACGAAACTACCGTCAGAGCTGCAGCCGAAGCCGTACGATAATCGTCCTTACTTTGGAGATATCCATCCATCCATCTTATACTGCTTATCCTTTTCAGGGTCACGGGGAACCTGGAGCCTATCCCAGGGAGCATCGGGCACAAGGCGGGGTACACCCTGGACAGGGTGCCAGTCCATCACATGGCACAATCACACACACACTCACACACCCATTCATACACTACGGACACTTTAGACACGCCAATCAGCCTACCATGCATGTCTTTGGACTGGGGGAGGAAACCGGAGTACCCGGAGGAAACCCCCGAAGCACGGGGAGAACATGCAAACTCCGCACACACAGGGCCACGGTGGGAATCGAACTCCCGAGGCGAACGTGCTAACCACTAAGCCACCGCGCGCCCACTCTGGAGATATGTTATAATATATAATAATAACGCAGTAACTCTAATAACAGTACAGTTCTGGTGCTTTTGAAGTTATGAAGGTGACTTTTTCTCACTGAAGATGGTTTTAGAGACCCCGTGACCGGACTTGAGGGAAGAGTAATATAAATTTAGAGATAAAAATGAATGTGAAGTGTGTGTGTGTGTGTGTGTGTGTGTGTGTGTGTGTGTGTGTGTGTGTGTGTGTGTGTGTGTGTGTGGCCAAGCGAGCGATAACTGATGAGAATTTAAAGCGACAGTGTCGTTTCCACTCTACAGCTTCAGTGTAGAAATGCGGAAAAGTGGCATAAATGAATCATATCCTCACAGAGAAATTTGAAACGGAACCGAATGAAGTCTTCCGCTTCGTTTGCGCACAAGCGAGCGGATACGACGCTCGCGGGACCGACAAAAAGCGTGTTCGTTAACGCGACCCTGCCACGCTGTGCGATCCATTATTCTTAGTAAGTAACCGCTTAGGATTGGTGCTGGTCTATGTTTGCGTACTATTTTGTTTGTGTTTCGAGATACTGAACCAACTAAATTTGTTAGAACGTACCGCGGGCACGCACGAACAAAAACGTTAACCTACTGCGGTGATGTAGCTGAGGTTGAGGAACTGTCAGCACCAGAACTTGCACACTGTCCTGATACCGCTCGGTTCTGCATCTGGGGGTGTTTCCAGAGATTCCAGGGTTTGGCACTTTAATTTTAATAATAATAATTTTAATAATAATAATAATAATAATAATAATAATAAAAAGGTCATGTCCGTTTCAGATTGAAATCCGAATCAAGATAAATTCACAGATATCTGGGGGAATAAACAGATAACGATACGGATAGCAGTATTGTGCTTAAGAGATAGAAAGCATGGTGGACTGACCCGTCATTCTGAATGAGAATCAGCAAGCTGTAAGACTCAACACACACACACACACCCATCACTGATCATATAATGGGATACGCATTGTCTAATGGACTGAAATTACGAGGTGCTCGTACCATTTAAACCCTCGTCTTGTGTGTGTGTGTGTGTGTGCACTCAAGGTCACAGACGAGCACGAGAGATGTCAGCAGACTCTCTTAATGTCTTCATCAGAGTAGAATGACTCACATTTCTCTCTCTCTCTCTCTCTCACACACACACACACACGCACACACACACACACTCTTGCTGTCACACATGTGCCCTATGAATAATCAGAGTAGGCTTTTTATCGCACACCTGCTGTATGTACTTCTGCTGCCATTCTTATTTAAATGAGCCTTTACAAAACCCACTTGAGTACGAACGAGTCGACTCGGGTGGGTGCCAATATTAATGATATTCACGATTTTCGAATTCTAAGGTACTGTCTGCTGTTAATTCTTGTGTACACTGTAAGGCATCGGGGACATGACGTAATAATATTGATAAATGATGCCATAATACACTTTATTCTTCTGATATATCATTGATATTGTAATATATTAATAAATAATAATTATAACTCGTTACAAAATAAACCTATGTAGATAAAGGTTCTGTTCTGAAAAGGTTCCAAGGAGAACCTGTGGGTTTTAGGATGGAACACACACACACACAGTGAGCAGCCGGTGGGCGGAGTGTCCCTTATGGTGCCTGGATTTAATTAGCCCATGGTGGGGGAGGTCCTCACGTTGCCATGGCTACGGCTGATTGATCATCAGAGAGTGAAAAGGTAATTAAGGAGAGGAGAGAAGGTGCTACAGGCCCGATAACACCCAGTCACGCACTGTATTTTACAAACACAGCAGTTGAAAAGTATGGCCAATCAGAAACGGAGAGAGAGAAAAAAAAATATGGAATACTATAAATACAAAGAAGTAAAAAAATCATAAAATAACTATAGGGAAGTGAGAGAGTCAGCGAGGGCAAACCTTGTCCTTTACTGAGGAACAGACACCCGAGACTGTACAGTACAGTCAAGTCCTGCCAATTACTCGGTTCTCCACGACGAATCACTGTTCTGCATTCGCGGAGCCTGGTGACGACATGACGCGTGGACTGAACGGTAAACACACTTAATGATGTCGGTAATGATTCATTCCCACCAAACAGCCGCTTAACTAACTATTCTCACTATCCCTCAGCATATAGCTGAACTGACTAATGACGTTGTCTGAGTTGTAATGGCGATTAAGCGGCGCCCGACTTCATGGGTTCTCGGTTCCAAATCGTTATTTTGGTGTCGGAACCACGTCGACCGTGGTGAAAAATCACGAGACGGTTCGGGATTCCGGTCCAAATATACTAGTCCTCCCATAATATAATGAGGATATGGCGAACGGATTACATCCACACGAGGTCTGATACTGACATTCATTTCTGTCCTCATATCCATCCTCTCCTCTCCAGGAAGAAGCAGTCGTGGCTAAAGTAAAACTAATGTCGCATGTGTTTAGACTGCAGACGCCCGTCTAGCTCTACATAATTCCCTCTATCCAATAGTGTTTAGACTGCAGACGCCCGTCTATCTCAACATAATTCCCTCTAACCAATAGTGTTTAGACTGCAGACGCCCGTCTATCTCAACGTAATTCCCTCTGTCCAAAAGTGTTCAGACTGCAGACACCCGTCTATCCCAACGTAATTCCCTCTGTCCAATAGTGTTCAGACGGCAGACACCCATCTAGCTCAACGTAATTCCCTCTGTCCGTGTTCAGACTGCAGATGCCCGTCTAGCTCAATGTAATTCCCTTTATCCAATAGTGTTTAGACTGCAGACGCCCGTCTATCTCAACGTAATTCCCTCTGTCCAAAAGTGTTCAGACTGCAGACTACCCGTCTAGCTCAATGTAATTCCCTTTATCCAATAGTGTTTAGACTGCAGACGCCCGTCTATCTCAACGTAATTCCCTCTGTCCAAAAGTGTTCAGACTGCAGACTACCCGTCTAGCTCAATGTAATTCCCTTTATCCAATAGTGTTTAGACTGCAGACGCCCGTCTATCTCAACGTAATTCCCTCTGTCCAATAGTGTTCAGACTGCAGACGCCCATCTATCTCAACATAATTCCCTCTGTCCAATAGTGTTTAGACTGCAGACGCCCGTCTATCTCAACGTAATTCCCTCTGTCCAAAAGTGTTCAGACTGCAGACGCCCGTCTATCTCAACGTAATTCCCTCTGTCCAATAGTGTTCAGACTGCAGACGCCAATCTAGCTCAACGTAATTCCCTCTGTCCGTGTTCAGACTGCAGACGCCCGTCTAGCTCAATGTAATTCCCTTTATCCAATAGTGTTTAGACTGCAGACGCCCGTCTATCTCAACATAATTCCCTTTGTCCAATAGTGTTCAGACTGCAGACGCCCGTCTATCTCAACGTAATTCCCTCTGTCCAATAGTGTTCAGACTGCAGACGCCCGTCTATCTCAACGTAATTCCCTCTGTCCAATAGTGTTCAGACTGCAGACGCCAATCTAGCTCAACGTAATTCCCTCTGTCCAATAGTGTTCAGACTGCAGACGCCCGTCTAGCTCAACGTAATTCCCTCTGTCCAATAGTGTTCAGACTGCAGACGCCCGTCTAGCTCAACGTAATTCCCTCTGTCCGTGTTCAGACTGCAGACGCCCATCTAGCTCAACGTAATTCCCTTTATCCAATAGTGTTTAGACTGCAGATGCCCATCTATCTCAACGCAATTCCCTCTATCCAATAGTGTTCAGACTGCAGATGCCCGTCTATCTCAATGTAATTCCCTCTGTCCAATAGTGTTCAGACTGCAGATGCCCGTCTATCTCAACGTAATTCCCTCTATCCAACACCATCTGGGGCCAAGTCCAGGAGAATAAAAGAAACAGACTGACAGGAAAAGAGATGTGAGGGAGCCAGGCGTCTGATAAGGAGAGATTTATTAAGGTCATTAATACGGTTAAATGGGTTTGGTTTCTGAAACAGGATGACGTCTAGTTTCTCACCTTCCCGCTGATCATTTCACGCCAAGAGCTTTAGAAACTCAATACAGAATAGCAGACAAATCGACATCTTTCTTCTTTTCATTTTTATTTACCTGTACCAGGCAACTGTGTCTATTCCGGGCTGAAAATCAACTGTATTTTATATTTCTGCTCCAGTTTCTTATAGTATGCCTGGTTGTTTGGATGCTTATGGAGATGCTGCCGATCAACAAGGTGAACCTACGTGAACCTATATCATGGATAACTCGACCTAGGGAGGAGGAGTTTTACAGACACAGGCTCCCCAGTTCTAGAAAGTTCCCCAAGCGTAACCAAATTCGGATTTCCACCGAGTTCATTCTTTCGAACTACATTCAGCCAGCATACCGAGACACAAGCGCCTACAGAAGCAAACAGAATCCGTACACTGGGCAAGGCTAACAAACCGAAACACATGTAGATCAGACTCAGGGCTAGTCAAGCAATATAACACAATCGATATAACGGACAAAAACGAATGCCATGTGGGTAGATCGGACTTGTGGCTAGAGAAAAGAATCTGTACGGTGTACAAATCATGACGAAATGCCCCTATTTAACAACTTGTGTATAGCGAGTACACAGCTTGATTTGATTCAGGTCAGATTCAATATGCCCCAATGGGAAAAGAAGTCAAAAATATGTTGTTTTATTTATTTATTGCTTGGACGCAGATGCCCAATAGGACTACAGCTGTGAAATTCTTTCAAAACTTGCGTTCCAACCGTATTCACTTCACACATTTTGCGATTCGTCTGAATATCAATTAGCCTAGAATTCTGTACTCCCACAAATCCCGGAAGGTGACTTTCAGCCTTAAAAGATCTTACTAGCGAAGATAACACTCGGAACAACACAGGCCCACTGGGCTTCATTTTATCATTTGTAAATGCTAGAAATCAGATTTTGTTCCAAGCTTAGTAACACAGACGAGATGAAGAGAGAGAGAAAGACGTGAAGGGGGGTGGGGAGAGTGTGTGTGTGTGGGAGGGGGGGTTGATGGAGCAGATACAGGAGAGGAGGAGTGTGTGGGTGTGTTGGTGCATCTCTAAGTGTTCACGAGGGTTGTTGTTGGTTGTCAGGGGACTGCTGGCATTTACAAGTCAGAACAAATTCAAATACATGCTGATCACACTCACACTCACACACACACACACACACACACACACACACACACTAGTTCTCACTTTGAATTTGGGACTCGTTTTCTGCTTTTATTCTCCCTGTTTTGCTTGGGAGCAGGGCGTGTACGTGAGGAAGCAGTTTGAATAAGAACACATGGCCTGCACTGCCGGCCATCTCCTTCTGTCTCCACACTCCTACTGCTGAAGATAACATGAAGACGTTACTTATCGCACCCCGAAATCAGCTCACGCATGCACCCACCCACCCACATACAAACACACACATACAAACACACACAGCCAACAGATACTGTCCTAGGATTTGTATTGCCTAATATAAACACACCAATAAGAAACAAATAAGACCTAGCGACGCTCTGGTTCATGTGATTCCTCCAAATCAATTAACATATAAGAATATTTGGGTGCTTTTGGGGAATTGTGTTATTCGGCATTTTCTAAAGCTAAAGAATTCAGGAATTTCTGTCAGGAATTAGCGTCAAAAGGCTTCACACCAATTCAGTCTCTCTGAATACATCCTCTGTGCTCTTGTGAATATCCTTCTCAGATTGCATGCTCCAACAGGCAATATCAAAGCACTTATTCTCACATTAAGACAGTCACTTCCACTGTTACACACACACACACACACACACACACACACACACACACACACACACACACACACACACAAACATGTGCATTCAGTTAAAATAATCTCAGCTAAGCTCAAATGATTCCACATCCAAATGGCAGCTCCTCTCAAGCCTGAAGCATAACTACTACAATCCTGCGTGTTTTGCTGCCTGGGTGTGTTAGTCCAGGAAACACACTAAATGTGTTTCCTCCAGAAAAAGGCCCGAGAAGAGCCGTTTAATAGAATTATTTTCCCTGCAAAAGCTCAAGCCTGTTGTATCACTTTGTATTGTGCTGAGATCATAACAAGAATCTCACAGAATTCCACCGCGGTATCGTAATACGAATTCCACCGCTAGTACGTCATAAAGAGATTTCCTCAGAAACGAGGTTACGTCGGGGACGATCACGCGGAATTCCAACGTTACGTTATAAAGAGAATTGCGCAAAATTCCAACGTTATGCCCATTCTACATATTAACACGGAAAGGTCGTAAACGTAATTTCGCTGTCGTGTAACAAAGAGACCGTCACTGAATCCCAATGTGATGCCACAAATAGAAATTAAAGTTGCTGACATGCGAAACTTTGTTCGATGCGTTGACGTAATTTCCACTGTAGCGGGAAGTCAGGGCGGGGACATATCGAGAAGCTCCTCCTTCTTTTGTAACAGCCAATAGCGTTTAGCTTACCTAAACAGCCCGGGATAAGCTGTACTTGACGTTTAGTACCACGGACGCGAGCCTGGGCAATAAAGAGAACGAATTCGAGCCGTTTCCTTCTTAACAGTCGGAAGACGGAACAAAACGCACGAGCGTTCGAACGGCCGAAGACGTTTACGTACCATGCTCGCTGATACGGTTTCTCTCGCTCGATACACAGGCACTTTGGCGTTTAAACTTTTAGAAAAAGTTTGGCGGCGGGACACTTCAGACTCTAGAGCGCATTTGATTGGATAGAAAGCCTGACGAGAAGCTGAAGTGCAGAGTGATGTCATGAAAATCGTCGATGCATACTGGTAGTACAGAAAGACTACATTTTGAACGCGTGTATCTTATAAACGTGAATGTTGTCATTGTTTGGAAGCAACTTTACTCTAGCTTACAGATAACCTTAACGTGAACATATTCATACGAAAAGCCAAAAGACTTCCTTTACTATCCGTCAGCATTATATCTGATTTAATAACACTGGTATCAGACTGTACTTATCATATCTGACGTATTTCGTTCTCAGGTCCACTCGCATATATTCTATACGTACCATGCGTTTGTATGATGTCCAAAAAACACAGCTGAGTGTTTTCCCACATCGCAAGAAGACAGTTCAGGTCAAGCGCGAGATGGTTTGCGGCATGTCTATAAAGCAGACTCAGGACAAAAAAAAAAACAGTGTTTAACAGGGATTTTAAGGTACGTGCGCTTGGCGTAATTGGAGAACTTTGTAGCTTCGCTTCAAATCTAATTCTAGATGCAAAATTCGCCTTCAGATCATTACCACGGGGAACGAAAAAGTGACGGAAAAACATATTTTCACACTATGTGTGTGTGTGTGTGTGTGTGTGAGATTTTAGCACAGTCGTTGGTATTTCATTATTACAGAACATACACTGTATTTGCAAACACATAAATCAGTGAATCAATTTAGCAATTTATTATAGCTTTTTCCAGACACACAGCTTGCTAACAGAAGTTGAGAGAGAGAGAGAGAGAGAGAGAGAGAGAGAGAGAGAGAGGCGGGGAGGGGGGATTTCCATTTCTAATTTTTCTTTGATTTATGGCATTTTGTGTTGACATCAGCAGGAAGTCCCTACGGTGGAGCGGCGGCAAAATGAACATTTTCCCTAGGCCAGCTCATTTCAAGACATTTATCATCCTTTTATGAAATGAAATCGAATAAAAAAGGGGTTTCTTTTCTACACACTTATGGGGAGGGGATGTGTAGTTTTTAAAAAGGAGACGTGTAATTGCGATGGAAAAAAAAAAGGCACAATCCAAAACATTCCTAAAACTCCATCGCTTTCTGGTGCTGTCTGGATTTTGTTCAGGTCTCGCAGTAGGAATGTGTCCTCAATCATTATGCATCTAAGACGGAAAGGACACGAGGAAAATAAAAACTTTGCCCCGTGTGAGGCTCGAACTCACGACCTTCAGATTATGAGACTGACGCACTGCCTACTGCGCCAACGAGGCCTGAGACAGGCTGCTAGTGGATAGAATAACGGAAACATCGTCTTTAGGAGTGATACAAGGTTAAACTTTCGAACAATAATAAAAAACTTGTTTAGAAGAAGACGGCCTTCTGAACACATCAGCTATATCTACTACCGAGACCAGAACGCCCAGTGCCCGGGTTCAAAGGTGATGTGGTACAGATTGACTAAGCGTATCCGGTCGAGCGTAATTACCTCAGTCCCTAGAGACCGCCACACAGTGCGTGTCTGAGAGTGTGTGTGTGTGTTGACCCATGAAGGTCAAACAGGCCACAGCTGAGGGAAGTCTGCCATGAAATTGTGCACTAAAGACAGTGGAGATGGTGACAGTATTCAGTAGACAGAATGCAGACAAAAACCCAACTAATTTATTTGGTTAAATGATCTTTACCTGCTGCCACTTAGCGCATATGAAATGTTTTGTAAATGTAACCAATAGGACACACTCTGGAAATACTACAATATGGCTGTAATCGCTCAGACAGTCAGTCAGTTTGCATTTCTAAACCTTCCTCAGAGTGACCGTTCCGTCCGACACGGTTTTCAAACGTTCACCGTAAACAAAACCTCCTAGACATCCTCATCCCGAATATTACATTATTACTCTCTATCAATCATCTAAAAGATCAGAAACAGTCTCGATGATTAACAAATACAGGCAAAAGACTAGAATTAACAAAGGAAAAGTAAAAAAAAACAACATTTCTTTACATCAAGAATTTACCCTAAACCCCATTAACATCAATGATGGTGTCTTAAAACCTTCAACACATTACTGGAACCATGCTAGACTTGTGGGAGTTACGTAATGGGAACAAGGTCGATAAAACATAATGCACGCAATCACAGACTGCACTATGTAGAGTAGAGTAGAGTATAGGTACAGTGCAAAAAAATACAAATAAAAATCTCTTAGCAAGTGAAAGTGTATCTAATTTCTTATTATGGGATTATAACAGAACATATATACGATAATAATAATAATAATAATAATAATAATAATAATAATAATAATAAACGGACAGCTCAGACAGATATCCTGCTTGTGCTAGCTAATGCTAATATTCACTCCACTACTAAATATATAGGAATGATATTGCTGTGATAGATGCGCGAAAAAAATGGCCGCCAACAAATAGCTAAAAAAAAAAAAAAAAAAAAAACCCTGCAGAATTATTTGAAAATTCCACACAGCTAACATTTTATACTGCTTTAACAGTTACATACTTATTTCTAACCCGATGTTCTTACAGTTAAATGTAGCTAGTTAGCTAGCATAACACAGCCTGACAGTTATCACATGCAGCTAGCTACAATAGCATCTGGTTAAAAAAAAAAAAAAAAAATCTGTTATCTTTTTAATCCAGGTTGTAAAGTTACCAAGTGATCGCAGGTCATTTACACTGAGTTCTGTGTGAGGAAACTGAATACTGAATTCTGATACTGAAAGCGATTAGCCCCAAAAATATGTGCGTTTAGAGAAAAAGATTTAGCAGTTTTAACAATCAGAGTTGGAAGTTCGAAAACATCCCCTCAGAATAAATAGATATGGACAGTTCCTGTCAAGGCAATAACCACTTCCTCAAAATGTCTCTTTGACATCTCTCGTAGCGCCGAGTCACTGAAAGTACGTCTCCTCACAACAAATCTCACAGAACAACAATCTGAATACAGACTCGACAGGACAATGACGTAGATAAGCGGGCTCGACGTGTTGTCTTGCTGCACTTTGGACCTGGACAATGAAAGGTTTGGGTAACCAGCCAAGCCATCTAAACGAGGATATCTGAGATTCATCGAGTTAAATGTTCATAAGAATCTTGTGCCTTTTATGTAGCGTTATTCCAATAATCGCTGACACGACAATATTACCTCATCAAATTCATACAAGTTGGTTCGGCCCCCCATGACACGACACTTTCTTTATTAATGCAAACAAACGTATTAGCTAATTATAGACGGAATAATCTTCTAAAGCCCAGAATGGATGATGAAAGAACAGAATACGGATACAAGTTTTTACCCACTGTTACGATAAAGTCTCGCGTTAAAAAAAAGGTATTTTTCACTTGCTAGCTATTGCCAGCTACAGTGTTTGTGTTGCGTTTATGTGCTCTAGCAAGGATTGTGAATCCAAGTTTCTGAAGTTTCGCACGTAATTGTTCTTTCATGTGATAATCATGAGCATTGACATACCTGTACCTTCAACATACTTGATACACAGGTTTCTGCCTTATAACTCATCTTTCCAGTTATTTTTGGTGGGTAATTCTTTTTTTTTTTTTCTTTTTCTCTTGAACAGAATGAGGCAAAAATAAATAAATAAACAAACAAACAATAAAACATACTATATTGCCATGTTACTGAGAAACTGTAACAACTTCTTACAGAAAACGTCACCTTTCCAATATTTTTACACGTGTTTCAATCCGTTCATGTGGAAGTTGTTACTATAGAAACAGTAACATATTAATATAGCATTAATGCCTATTAATATAAACCTGTAAAATATAAATATAGTATAAACTACAGTCAGAGCTGCTCTTATAAAACAATTATCACCACCTTTCGACCGGAATCAAGAATTCTTCGGTATAACAGCATTGTATATTCGATCGCTGTGTTAAAATAAATAATATTAAAGGGCAGAATTCTGCTTAAAACCATGACAAGGCGACGGTTTGGGACTCAATCAAACCGGAGCTCTGAAAGATTAACGCAAAACGTATCAGTACAACTATCCTAAGGATAGTGTATGTGTGATTAATTTAACAAGTGTCCACTTTATAATTAAGTCAAATAATTAAGACGGTGGGATTTACGCTGATTTGACAACTTTGTTTAAGTCTTTTGAGACGCTCCAACAATTTAAGGAATAACCTCGAGATGGAGAGCGTCTGTTTAGTGACGCCGTGAGGTCAGCTCTATGAGCGTTTACTCACTAATCAGTGTTAACTGTTGGCCAAACACAGTCTCCTACCAGCCAGGAGTATTAAGTAGGTCACTGGGACACACACACACACACACACACACACACACACACAGTCTATTTACACAGAGTCTGAAATGCTCTTGTGCACAAACACTTGCAGTAACAGGTACATGAAAGAAATCACAATGAGAAAGTACACTTCACGTGTTTTAAACCTAATCCAATGCCTTTGTATTTGTGTTCGTGTGTGTGTGTGTGTGTGTGTGTGTGTGTGTGTGTGTGTGTGTGTGTGTGCAGAGAAAGCTGCTGTTGAGTCAGCATCAACCTGCTTCTCTGTCATGAAATCACTTCCTCTTCTGGTAGTCTGGTCTGCTGAGACATTTTATCATCATTTCCTCTAAACACTCACACACACACACACACACACACACACACACACACACACACACACACACACACAGAGCTGCCAGACATCTTTATTATGTTCTGCTAGTCACTGGCTATTCCGTCGGTGCGGCTAAGACTTGATCCGAGGCCTAACCCTGAACAGCATATTTAGTGCTGCGAACACAAAACTAACACTACTACAAAAACACAGCATTAAACCGACGACTGTTTCTTCAAAAACGTGGCAATAAAAACTATTCACAGGTGCTAAATAGTTAAATAATCTCCGTCCAGATGGCTAGTTAAAGTATCAGCAGTGTGCGTGACACAATTTATTGTGTTGACAACAGGAAACCGTTATATCTCACAGCCCTACTGCAGCCAAACACCGAAATCCAAAGAACCATATACGCTTCCCCGCTGCATTAACGCTTACAATGTCCCGGTATTGTGATCAACTCCACTGCGTAGATATCCATGTGTACTCTCGGTGTGTTTATGACACAGATAGAATTAGCCTATATTTTTTATTCTTTCACCGTAGCTGCTTTTCTGTAATAAATCATTTATTATGCAGATGCGAAATCATTTAATTTTAGAATCGTGGTGTTTTGTACTAAATATCGTGATACATATCGTGAGAATGTATTTCAGTATCGGAATATTTCAGCCATATCGCCCACCTGATATTAAAAATATCTCTCTCTCTCTCTCTCTCTATATATATATATATATATATATACACACACACACATATCTGGCATGTCTATTAACCCGGATTAAAGTCACGTGACAGCTTAACTCTTATTAGAATTCAACTCAAGGCTTTTGATTGCTCATAGAGTGTGTGGTTTGTGTGTGGTGCATCTGTGCATGGAAAGATGGAGGGGGGAGGGGGGCTAGTGCTGGTGCTGGTGGAGGAAAGGGACGCCGTTATAGAGGCAGCAGCATCTTTTGTCTTCCGTGAGAAAGCACGCGGCGTCCAGTCTTGCGCTTCAACCCATCAAACTGATCGATTGTAAACGTGGACGGAAACGCGATTGCACTCGATGAACGCGCATTTTTATTTAACCCCCCCCCCCCCCGCGCGCCTCCACCCGCCCCCTCCCCTCCACTCCCCTCCTCCGAGGCACGCGCTTCGGTGCTTCATTCATGCCTCGCGCTACGTTTTGTAACCATTTCGGGAAGCGACAATAAATAAATAAATAAATAACACGCACGAGGACTATTCTGTTTACTGCTAACCCAAAATATCTGGTGGAACCCCAAGATGCAATATTTCCCCCATTTTTCTAGAGACCGGGAAGAGACGCTCTGAAATTAAAACATCAATGGTTTTCCATACCGTTATTGTGCCGCGCGTGCTAGCATGCTAACAAGAGGACACCGGGAAAAAAAATCACACATGCACGGTTTAATCGGTTCTGTTGGAGTAGGAACGTGGACCGGACCCACCTGCGTGCGTGGTGTCCGTTAGATCGTAGCTGAGTCCCGGGTAGTCGCGCAGTTTCCTCCCGCTGATGTTCAGCACTCCGGAGCAGGCTGCGTCCTCGAGCGCGCGGTCCAAGCTGCGCGCGGTGTGCGGCGGCTGGGGTTGAGGCGGCGCGCCGCTCGCGCTCCAGTGCGGTCCGGCCGGATAGTGATGGCCCTGTAGGACCGCTGTGGCTGCCGCTCCTCCCTGACTCGCCGCCATCTTCTTAAAGGAAATATATGCTCAAGATAATAACGAGGGTTTTTTTTTTCGAGCCGCTCCGCCCCGCGCGCAGAGGACGGGGAGGGGGCCGGAGGAGGATGATGATGATGGGGGCGGAGGGAGGGATAGGGAAGTGTGACAGGTGCTGTGGATGGTGTTGTGGATGGAAGCAGGATTTCTGTTCCATGCATCATAGGCTTGTGTCGTCTGTGCATGACTTTCCATCACCATTTTTTTTTTTTAATCATACGGTTTTTCATGAACAGTGTTAGAGTGCATGTGGTCCTCGCATAAGTTAAATGCCGGTGTGGTTCTCACGGTTTAGACCAGTGTGCTATTTCAATAACACCTTCTGCAGTGAAGAGGAAAGGCGTTTCATTTCGTTTTATGTGGTTCGCGGTTGATTGTCAAACAAACCCACACTGACTCGATGGTGACATCTGGTGGCTGTAAATGTTACAGCGATTACAGCATCCGATGTAACTTTGTAACCATTTGAGGCACTATAGAGCAATGATTCCTAACTTGATGCCCCGGGGACACCTAGAGTAAGGGTCTTCAATCGAGAGACGGAGTGGCTGCAGACGTTCGATCCAACCAAGCGGGAGCCACAAGTGATTTCACTGGTTTTAGTTTAGTCTCCCATCAAGTATCAACTAATGAAAGCCTTTGCGGATAAGATTAAAGACCCCTGACCTAGAGGGTCATAGGGGCCTTAGAGGGTATGTTTGTCGCATTATGTTCTCAGGTTCTCTGTCCATGTGTCCTTCGAGATCCTCGTTAGCGCAATATATCAAGAACAAGTGACCAAATGTTTGTCGGATTGATACGGAATGACCGATGTTACCAGCAGATTAGATTCTGGAATTAATCCAAACAGGATCACTGTCACAACGAGGTCAAATGTCTAAAATTGTTATTCTTCAGTAGATTCCTTCCTGTTTGTAACACATACCTGTTACTTATACCTTTATATTCAGTATCCCAAGGCCCATGTTTTGGCTCTCTGTGACTTTTGTCATCGGTCCATCCGTGGATCTGTCCACGCATCTCTCCGATATTTTTGTTAACGTTATAGCTCAAGAACAATTGTAGTTATAAGATTTACTTTACAAGATTTATATGTTATAATTGCTGTAACCAGCAGATTTTTTGGAATTGTTCCAAACAGGATCGCGGCCACAGAAGGTCAAATGTCTCAAACAGTTTTTGTTCGATAGCTTCCTTCATGTTTGAAGTTTACATTACATTTATTATTGAATTGTTATTATTATTATTATCCTGTTTGATTGGTCGCTTGAATTGAACGGGTTGAATCCAATCCTCAGTATCTCAAAAACAAGAAGCCTGTTAATAATTTCGGCTTATACTTAATGTGTTCTGTTGATGAAAACTCTACAATGCCAGTAAATAACCAAAACGTGAGCTCCATTGAAGGCAGCCATGTCAGTATCAGTGTCAGTGTTGAACTGGTGGCTCAGCGGTTAAAGGCTCTGGGTTACTGATAAGAAATGCCACTATTAGGCCCACCACCAAGATGCCACTATTGGGCCCTTGAGCATGGCCCTTAACCCTCTCTGCTGTAGCCTATCATGTCTGAAGCTGCACTGAATCTGACCCCATCTTCCTAACAAGCTGGGATCTTCTTCACAATGAGAGAACAGGAAATTATACCATTGTGGCAGAAATGAATGGACCAAAAAAGACAAGTTAATGCTAGAAAACACTATTCTATAGGTGCTGTCAAACACACGTGTTCAGCCTAGACACAGTTTAGTCTTCAGCAGTAGGCAGATTGTGTCTTGTACACATGATAGAACCAAATGGCGCATAAAACCATTATGGAGCAGCGACTTCCTGTTTGTTTCAGTTTCTCGAGAAACCCTTCAGAGCGTCCGTGTGGAGCTACATTATATATTTATATATAGACACAGCTCCCTCTTGGACGTTTCAGTTGTTAGAGCATGTGCTATTTTTGGGCTCCAGGCACGCGCTGCTGGTTCATTCACACCACATGAGGGCGAAACCCTTCTACAGGTTTTTGGTTCAACACGTTCCCTTTCGATGACGTGACGCGAGGAGAGGTGAGCTGCTGCCCTCGGAGAACTCTCGGTTTTGACTCGTCTGCGGGAAAACAACAACAACAACAACAACAACAACAAAAAACGACATCTCGCTTTTACACGGATAAAGTTGCAGAAGTTGCGTTGAAGCGCGCGCGCGCCTGAAATGGAAGAAATGGGAGACATGGAGTTTTCAGAGTCTCAAGCCGACAACGGCGCGGACAAAATCGACATGTCACTCGGTTAGTGAGATTTAATGTAATTTTATGTATCTTTTTTTTTTTAACCCCCTCCCCTATAAGCCGAGAGTTTGTTTCCGTAAACCTAAATCACCGTGATATGTTTTCACTTCCGCATTGTGCACGCGAGAGAAGCAGCGTCATGAATCAGCTGTCGCTCTGGAACTCACGCGCTGCGTATTATTATTTTTTTATTCATTCATTCATTCATTCATTTATTTATATCCATTATTAATGTTTGTGCTGTATGTTTTAGTTATGACACTACGGTAATGAAGGTAACGTGTGGCTGATAGGGAGGAAGATATTCCTACAGTAGTAGTAGTTTCTAAAGGGAGAAGCCGAAGAAGGAAAAAAAAGGCTAAAATGTCTGTCATGGTTGTTTAGTAAACTTATAGCGCGAGCTTAAGTGGCACGAGCTGTATGTGCTCATTGAGGCGGGGAGGTGGGGGGAATCTGAGGGTGGGGAGGGACATTTTAACTACTGTAATTTTAAACACACACTTTTCAAAACATTCCTGAACTCGCCATTTCCGGTCTGTCACCCGCGTACTAGAGCCAACACCTGTCCCAGTCACTGAGTCAACATCTGAATGGTTTATGTTACTCAGCTGTGTAACCCAGAACACATTTGTTTTAAGCCTTCGTGGCATTTTTTCTCTCTCCTCAGACTACATATTATTTATTTAAATCGCAGTAGATTTACTGATGCATTTGTCTTTATTAAACAGTAAGCTAGATCAGAAAGTCTTTCCTTTCTACTAGCTGGTAAAGATGGTCTGCAAGTTTAAACCAGCCCAACCTGTGTTTTGGGAACTGGTAGCTGATCGGACTTAAGCTTTAAGATTTTTCAGCAGGATTCTGAGAGAAGTTGTTTCAAGTGTTTTCGAGCTTGTATACTATTCCACGTGTTTGTAAGGTTCTATACACAACTAATTCACTCCCCCCTCAGGGGTTTTGTATTTTATTATGTTTCGATGGCTGCAACATGGCCGCCACCTGTCACGGTCAACAACTGACCGTGACTCAGCTGTTCGTAGGTCATAACCTCTGAAATAACATTCTGGATTTCTAGAGATTACAACAAAGTCCAGCAGGTTTTTTTAAATTTATTTTTTTATTTATCTAATTCCACAGAAGTCTTGGTTTTAAAACATCACAGTGTTTGAAAGATGAAACGTTTCTGACGTCTACATTTTGAAATGCCTACAAGTATTTGTTGATTTTAAGAATATTTCAGCACGTTTACTGTTCCTGAGGATTTATATCACGGCGTGCATGCTTTATGTGAAAAGAAACAACTGGTCTTCAAAAAGAGGCCTTCAAACGACTTGTCCAGTGAGTTGATTTTCTTGTTTATCCAGATAATACGTACAAAAGAAGACACGGTGTTAAAACACCACAGTGGTGAAAAGGTAAAAAATCTTGTTGGTGGTGGTTGTTGTTGTTTACATTCTAAGTGTCTACAAACCATTGTTGATTTTTGTGGCATTTTATGGGTAGTTTGTAATAATTTACCACTGAGGAACGTTATCATATTGTGCTGCGTGTTCTTGTAAAATCGAAAAGCAGTCAATTGTTACCCGACTCTAGATCTTCCTCAGGTTAAGGCGCAGGACTTTGTTATGCAGATACCTGGCCTCCACTTTTACTTTCAGCCTGTAAGGTGGTGTTTAATGTGAACTGAGGCGCAGACTAACTGTTTTCTTCCCCCACTCCTCCAGACGAGATCATCAAGCTGAATAAAAAAGAGCAGAAAGCAAACAGAGCTGCGGACAGGGCCAGAAGCAGGCGTGTTTCAAACAGGAATAATGTACTAAAGAAGCTCAACCAGACACCACAGGCACGGAGAGGCCTCAGACGAGGTTCGCTGCAGTATCAAGGTACTGAGTTAACATTACTGTGTCTGCATCTCTCTTTCTATCTGTATACCCTCGGACATATCCATCGCTATTTAAAACGAATAAATAAATAAATAAATAAAAGGGGCATTTTTGACCTGAATTCATTTACGGTTGTATTGCTTTTAAATCTAAAGTGATGACCTGGTAGATCAGCTGTATAGAAAGGAGCACTAAGAGCTAAATATTTGCATTATTTCAGGGCCAATCAGGTCACGCGGGCTGAACAGGAGCAGAGGTTTGGGGAGACAAAGCGGCCTGAGTCCTCTTAACAGAGCTAATTCCGAGGTTCGTAGAATTCATCGCATCATGCATTGAAAAATAGAGACTATATATGGTATTTGAAACTCATATAATAATGTGGATGAGTAGGTGGTATGGACATAACGAGTTGAATAAAGAAAAGATATGAACACCACACTAAAAGCAGCAACAACATGAAAATGCAGAAAGGAGTCAGTTTAAAATAGTGGGAATTTTTGTTGTTTTTTCAGACAGAAGAGCAACAAGTTCAAAGCACAGCCTCAGTGAGAGGCTCGTTCCGTGGGCGAGGAAGAGGACGAGGAAGAGGACGAGGAGGATTGAGCAGGTATCTCATAGACTGTCGTGTGTATATATAGGACTCGTTTGAGGTCATTTGTCCAGCTAAACCTTATTACATTGAAGTAAATATTGATTACTGTGTTGTTCATAATGCTGTAGGGGAGCTTTGTCAGCGAGGGGTCAGCGAGTTCCCCAGAGAGGTGGAAGACCATTTGTATTAGACAGAGGAGTAAGTTGATTCATGCTGATCGCTTAATCTGTCTTTTCCGCACTAATCAAAACATTTAGATTTGGTGGATTGATGTAGAGCCCAATAACTATATATATATATTTGTTTGTAGTTTTCTGCCATGAGAGGTTCCGGAAAATTGGAAATGTATCAGAAAATAAGAAGGTATGTATGTTTAGACAAAATTAAATGTGATGGAGGGTCTTAATGCACGCCAATGCATAATTCTTCCATTTTTCTCTTTCTCTTTTTTTTGTCTGCTCTCTCCGTCTCTCACTTTCGCGTCTCGCTGTGTGTAAAGTCAGAGAACTACACCTACTCCCGGGACAATGTTAACAGTGTCACTGCCCAATGCAAACTCGCCACCTGTGACTCAGTGAGTTTCTCCATCATTTATCATTTGATAGTTTTTTCAAATGTTTAAACAGCTTGGTTGAAAAGCAATTTAGAAAATGAATGTGTTTGCGGTATGTTTGGTTATATGGTTATAACTGTAAGATAAAATGAGAAGGATGCCATTGTAATGATAATAATAGAAAGATACGATTAGGAACAAGGACTAGAACTTGTAGAACTTGTGCTACTGGGCTCAGAGTCCATTACTGCTGCTACCAAGATATCCTCCTGGTGTTGGCGGTCCCGTTTGATCTGCTCTTTTCTCTGGGGTCAAAGAGCAGTAGTGTCCTTCTGCTGAATCCCGCAGCTTCCTCACACTTTGCCGACTTCCGCCATGTGGGAGGCACCCTGTAGAGCCTGACTTCCTGAAGTCCTCCTTAAATTATAACTTGTGTATTTTTTTTGTGAAATTTTTACATTGAATTTTAGGTATATTCCTAAGATTATTCTGAGTTTCTTTTCCGTCTAAGGGTGAGGCCACAGCGGGGTGGTTCAGCGTTGAGGGGCAGGTCATCTGAGGCGTTGAGGGGTAGGTCAACTGAGGCGGTGAGGGGCAGGCCAACACCCAAAGGCATCCCTCTGCACTTCAATTACAAAGCAACCACCAACCAGGTGTATATATGCATACACACACATACACACACACACACGCACCCCAACACTGACTCCAAGAGATACTGCACATCTACATCACATCCAATTAAATTATTTGTCATTATTAAAATATTTACATACAGCATTCAGTAAAGCAGAACGATGTACAATGGAGCATATGTAAACCAGGTTTCTCATGATTTCTCGTGATTTTGTCGTTTCATGGTACATTTAAATGGTATACTTACTTCAAATTTCTTTACTGCAATCTACCAACATACTAACTAATATCATCATAACCCTAGTTTAGGCAGCTGCCGACACAGTTTGTACATTTAGCTCGATCTATGGTGCCATGTTCAATAGCAGAAACGTTCTGGAAAGATCCGTTTCACTTGTTGCATACTAAGAAAATCTGTTGCTATTTGTTCAATATTTATTAATTATTATTATTTTATTTTTTTTGCAGACTCAGCTGTCCCTGAATGAGCGCTTTACTGGTTTGAGGATGAGAGGGCGAGGCCCGAGGTTAAACAGAGAAAGTGGGAGGGGTCGGGGGCAGGGACGGGGACGTGGACGGGGACGAGGAAGAGGAGAGATTGGCAGAGGAAGAGGTGGAGGAAGGGGAGTGATAAAAGAAGGACCAGCTATGACAAGAGGAGGAAGAGGAAGAGCTAGAGGTGGAGCAAGAGGATTAGACCGAACCGTCTTTCTCCAGTGATTCCAATCGCTTGGCCTGAATGAAGTATTATTGGGGGGCACATCTGTTTTCACAATCACAGCCTGTTGGATTGCTTTATATTTTTAACATGAGATTGGAGAAGCTGTTTTATAGTCAACAAACCACATTGTTAAAAGTTGACACTAATGTAATGTTTTAAATGTTCATTTTAAGCCCTGATTTAAAAAAAAAAAAATATATATATATATATATATATATATATATATATATATATATATATATATATATATATATATATATATATATATATATATAATTTTTAAAGCTTGTATTCAGGTTCACGTTTGAATGTTCTTAGAATTGGACATCACATACCAAGCCTCAAAATTCAAAGTGCCTTAACACTTATTGTAAATACATTTTTGTTTACATGGTTTATATTTGGGTGTTACCAAACTTACAAAAGTGTTATGAAATATACCAAATAAAATAATAAAAAGTAAATATGCAATCTGGTATGATTTACAGACATATCAACCTCCAATTGAAGTAAGTTATTTTAAAATAGCATCATAAATATTTGTTTTTGTGATATTTATTCCTGGGGAGTCATATCTTTTATTTAAGATATCTAAATATGAAGGATACTCAGAAATCCGACTTAACATTCGGTGTATATGCAACAACATTCAACTTACAAACATAAGAGTAAACTTCATGAATAAAATTGTGTAGATATTAGTAATGTTGGCATGATTACACTCGGTCATAAATCCTACCATCTTCGAGACATAGTAAACTAGGGAGGGCCTTGTGGGGACCAGCAACATGTCCCCCAAGATCAAGACTCAGATATTATTATTTTTGTGGACACACACACACACAGCTTGAAAACTACTTTCAGTTTCATTACAGTCACTGAGAGAACGTCCCGTTCTGATCCCGTCACCTTCTCAGTGCATGATTATACTGTCCAAATATTAATAATTGAACCTTTTTTTTCTTGGGACCTTGAACTCTAGTATCATTTATAAATTCAGGATTCATGTTCTGCATTCATGTTGCAGAAACCGGGTATAAATGAAGATTAGGTCACATACCTATACTTCAGGAAGTAACTCTGTAGAAAACATGAACAGTACATCATTCACGATATTTTAAATGTTTTCGCAAAGATTTCAGTTCCTTCTATTGATTCCTGTAAGCTTTCATGTCCTGTAACTTAGTCAAATGTTACAGAGGGAGCACATGTTACAAAGAACCCCCATATTTAAAAAGAGAACATTGTTACAATAGGTAGAACTGGAAATTCTTCATCGTACGCTCTGTCGTGAAGTGAAGTGGAAAACCTGAGAATGGTACAAATATCATGGCACCATTTAGAAAGTATATGAACACAGTCCAGTTTAGTTTTCCTGTGAAGAACTGCAATCGCCGTGACACAGCAAGAGTAATATTTCATATTTGTGCATTAGACGTTTGGATTTATTTTATTTAATAAAATAAATGTGGTTGCCTTCATTTCAAATATTTGATGAAAGGTTTGTAAAGTCGTACATTCATATTTAGAATACACAACTCCTGACACATGGAGTAAATGAAGTAATAAGAGTAATACGCTTAGTGAAAGCTACCTAGTAAGGAATTTATACTGAAATTGTGTTCTTTATTATTTTGCTAATTTATTATTCACTGTTAAAATTATTTTTATTTTCCTACTGCGGTATTAAGTGCAGTACTAGTGATTGGCGAATGGACGTCATCACAACACTGATATTAAGAACCTATAGACTGTCATTTGTCACATGCGTAAGTTTCACACTGTCTGTCGGACTGACAGAATGTTATAACAGTTTCGACTCTTTCTTTTTCCTTCCCAATTCTACAAACAAGTAAAAAAAATTAATAACTGCAAGGAGAGCTAAGCGGCTAAAAGTTAGCTAGTCGTTTTGCCACAAGGTTTCAAGCCACCGAATAGCTACGTATATGTTACGTATACGTATATGCCTTTTATGTTTTTTTTGCTTTTTATCTTAACACAAATCTGGATGTATATCACATTTCCCGTATCTGTTGAAGTATTTTAAAAGCCGTTTATTTAATTGCCTAAACATGGCCCTGTGTCAGAAAAATCAATCAAATGAAGTTTAGTCACTAAAAAAAGACTAGATTGCAATGATGTTTGTCTTTTTGATACGATTTGAATTTTAAATCTCCAAAATGTTGACCGTTTAGAAGACTTTACAGGATGTTTCTGCTCCTGTACCATCATATCACGTTTGCTTGTTTTTGTCCTGCGTCTTCTTTCCCAGTGAATCCAGCTCATTTTTTGTTTGCCCACAATATCCAGCTGTCCTTTTTTGGATCTAATTTCTTTGTTGTATTTACCAACTCATCTCTGACCTCCCTCAGAAGTCTGTCCCGCTCTTCAACCTGCTTTTGACTTTCCTTTAGCTGCCTCTTTATGTCATTTAGAAGATTATCTTTCATTGTTAGCTGTTCGTTTTTTTCTGCCAACTCAGATTTTAGTTTCTCCAACTCCATCCTCATGGTCTCCAGTTGTTTTTTGCTGGGATCCGCCCCATTTAGCATGTTTTCCTGTTTGTCACTGCACTGTGATGGATCTGGGAGAGACAAAGAGAGCTTCATTCAGAGAAGCAGAATCCATGCACAGAAATGATGCCTCAGTAAATGGTGGCATGATTTGGATGGATGGACAGATAGATAGGCAGACATACAGACATTTACATTCATAGCATTTAGCAGACACTCTTATCCAGAACCACTTTCTGAAGTGCTTTTTAGTCTCTCTCTCTCTCTCTCTCTCTCTCTCTCTCTCTCTCTCTCTCACACACACACACACACACACACACACACACACACACACACAGAAAAACTGATGTACAGTCAGACATACAGACAGATAAACAGACTCTCAGATAATCAGAGGCAAAGACAACCAAGACAGACAGACACAGACACAGACAGACAATCTGAGACACACAGCCTACACAGACAGACAGACAGAAAAACGCACAAACACAGACAGACTGATAATCAGAGACGCAGAGATAAAAGTTTCTTATATTCACCTGCTTGATGTTCCTTCATATTTTCCTGCTGTATTTCTTCAAGCTGAAAGAGTGGAACACTTGTTTAATGTAGGACAAAAAGATTATCCGTGTAATGTACAGATCTCTAGCTAAACATGAGTGACAGATCCTACGTGCACATGAGTTTGCTCAGTTTCCATTGTGACATCTTTGGGCAATAATTGAATCTGTTGTATATATATATATATATATATATATATATATATATATATATATATATATATATATATATATATATATATAAGATTTTCTCATTTTAATTAATTGTAGATGTGTCAGTGTAAATCAGTGTAAAACTGTCAAATCAAGCGCCACTATTACATAAACTTGAGACATTAAAATAAAAGTATCCAATAGTGTCTGTCCAATCAACAGGTAATATATCAAACCATTCTGCTGATCAGTTAAACAACAGTACTTGCTTTGTCTAATAGATAGGAAGAGGTATTATATTCTCTAAGAATATGAATATGCACATTATTCATGCGTTTAAAACAGAAATCTATTTTAAAACAGATATAAATTGAAAAGCATGTAGCTTCTTAACCTCAATAAAAGTACCTGAGGTTTTATGTAGTTTATAATTCTGGTAAACGACTTTTCATTTTTTAGACAGTTCAGTAATCCCTGATTTTCATGGAACAGACAGTCGACTGTGATTGTATTCCCTCTTTTCACAGCTCTGTTGCTGTCTGGTACAACACACTCTGGATTAAAGGTGCGATGGAGCACGACCAGAATGGCAGGTTTGTCATCTTTGGGAAATGAATGAGACGTTTACTCAGAACAGTTCTCAGGACATTATTCAGTAGAAGCAGTCAACTATTTGGAAAATATTTTTTGAGTACCCGAATGTTGATTAAGCTTCCTCACTGCTGCTTCAATATCAGTCCCAGCTCGTGACACAATGGGGCAGAAAGCCAGGATGAAATCACACTCGTCCACTGTATCTACCTTCTGCAGTTGTGGGATTTTATAGTTCACTATAAGCATACTCATGAAGATGTCATGAGTATTTAGAGTTTCTCCAGTCAGTAAAATGAAATAATTCAGTGTTGACTTTGCTGTGAATACAAAATATTAGTTAGTGGAAGATGTTGATGTTATTACTCATTAAACACTTCATGTTAGACTGAAACCCTGTTTAACCCTGTTTTGTCTAAGAACAATACTAAAGTACACTATATAGCCAAAAGTACGCTATACGGCCAACAGTATGTGGACACCTGACCATCACACCCATATGTGCCCATACCAGAACCATGGGCAGGGCATTAACACAGAGTTGGTCCCTCTCTGCTTTTATAAGAGCCTCCATGTTTCTAGGAAGGCTTTCCACTAGATTTTGTAATGTAGCTGTGGCAGATGTTGTCTTTATGGCGCTCACTTTGTGCGCGGGAACTCCATAATGATGAAACCAGTTTGGGTTCCAGTTAAGAGAACTCTTAATGCTACAGCATACAGAGACATTCTAGACATTTGTGCACTTCCTGCTTTGTTGCAACAGTTTCTGCAAGCTCCATATTGTGTCCACAAACTTTTGACAACACATATTCCGTACCTAATGGTATTTGCAAAATGAAAACCCTATAAAATAATGGCACAGGTATGTAACCCTGGCCAGAAGTCAGGGAAGCAAAACCAAAATATATTCCGATACGTTTTCTACAATACTTTCCAACATTGTAAGGTAACGTGTTAAATCAAACAGTTGGTATGTATGTTCCATATACTAAGAATTAAGACACAGAAAGCCTTTTATTACTCACCAGTCAGCGCTACAATTTTGCTTTTCTTTGGCTCCGTGTATTCCTGTTCCTGTAAAACAGAATTAAAGTTTTGTGCTTGACGATACTATATTTGAAATGAACAATAACTAATCTATCAGTGTGAATGAAGGAGAGTTGATTTTTGATTAGTGCTGATATAAACCCATATTGTATGTGTTCATATTGTTTAACTAACACATTGGGTCCCATACACAAAGCAGCCAGCTGCAGAACTTGTGTATTTAGATGTGTACTAATGAATGTGGTGTTGTTGTTTTTTGTTGTTGTTGATGTTGTTTAAATTATTGGGGAAAAAGTGAATATGTTAATTGATAAATTTTTGCAACGAAACAGTGTTACAGTACTTTCTCATATATCATTTATATTTGAGTTGAGTGGAAAATAAATAAATAAATAAATAAATAAATAAATAAGAACAGTCGTTACTGTTAGCAGAGCGTCAAAGCAGAGTTACTGACTTACCTCTGAGTCAGGACCTGTATAAAACAGAAGAAAAAAAACAGAAATTATGTTAGATATAAATTCATCATGATGTTTAACTGTATAACGACAGCTAACATTCAAGATTTAACTGATTTACATTATATTATATTATATTATATTAATGCTGCCAATTTCTAGTTATTTACTAATGACATCATAAATCTGTCCAAGATTCATTTGATATTAGTAAAAATATCTGCCTAATCACTTAAAGGGTTCAAAATGTAAATAAATTAAATTCTTATTCAGAAATCACTGATAGTAGCAGGAGACTTTTTTTTTTTCCTACTGCAACATAATATAACTTTAAATAACAACAAATTTTTCAAATATACATTTAGTAGAATCTAGGAAATACACAGTATTTAAAAAAACAATCATACAGTAATATATTAACCAACAATTTTAACCACAGAAAAAATGTCAATAGAATTAATGGCCATGAGGACATTTTCTACTATTATAAAGATTCCATTCTAACGCCACTGAAAAACACCACACCTACCTCGACATTCATAACCTAATCTACTAATGGAAAAACAACATTACTGACAAAGTGTAAAGTTACACAATTATAAGTTTACAACAGGAAATGAGGGAAAATATATCAGAACCATTTTACAAGCACTGGGCAAAGGAGTTCAAGTCCCAGCACTGCCAAGCTACCACTGTTGGGCCCTTTGGCAAGGCCCTTAACCTTCAACTGCTCAGATGTATAAGTGAGATAAATGTACGTTTCTCTGGATAAGGGTGTCTGCAAAATGCCATAAAATGTAAATGTAATGTAAAATGATACTTTAACTGTATTGTCTTCAGCATGTGCAAATGGCATCACATATACTGTAATGACCAGTGAGAAAATGTTAGCTAAAATCAGTGACAGTAGTTTTTTTCTTGGAGAACTCTTTCATAGACTTTCACAGACATAAACTGTTCATCTTCATGAGACAGCTAAATGTATTTGGTAAGAAGTTATTAATATTTTCTTTTGTAACTCCTTGTTACTCACCTACAAGACGTTGATCAGTTTCCATTCTCTCGTCTACGGAATTTTTTCTGCACATCTGTTAAATAGAAATATAAACTAAAATACATTTTTTAAAAACTGTTTCTCAGTTCAGTTCACTGTAGATACGTTAGTGTAAAACTGTGTCCCTTCAAGCTCCTCTACTGTATAATTTTGAGATATTAAAATGACACTATCAATTTCTGTCAAATCAACAACGGACCTACAATCACACCATATCAATTTGTACTGTAAAGTGGGACCATATGGTTGGGTAAAATAAAATAATACATTTTTGATCAATTAAAGAACTTCCTTATTAACCTTTTTATATCCTCTAGTAGACAGGAAGTCTTTAGAAAAAATATTTTCGGTCTATATAAATGTATTATTCAAACATATAAAACAGGATTCTGAATTAAAACAGATAAATTCTTGTCCAAATCTCTTCTTTAAAGGATCAAGTGTTTTTGCTGAAAAGCAAAACAACAAAACACGTACCTGATGTTTTATGTAGTTTATAATTCTGGTAAACGACTCGTGATTTTTCTGACATCGCAGTAATCCCTGATCTTCATGGAACAGACAGTCGACTGTGAATGTATTCTCTCTGTGTACAGCTCTGCTGCTGTCTGGTACAACACACTCTAGATCAAACGTGTGATGGAGCACCACTAGAACAGCAGGTTTGTTGTCTATAGAAAACATATGAGGCATTTATTCACCAAATACTTTACTCAGTATATATGCTACCTTATTACTATTTTTTTAAATACCTGAAATTTTATTAAGTTTCTCCTGCGCTGCTTGAATATCAATTGCATGTCCTCTAATGACAGGGCAGAAGACCATAATGAAATCATACTCCTCCTCTGTCTGTACCACTTGCAGAGCTGGTATTTGTTTTTTAAGGTGATCCATCATGCCAATATGAGAATTCAATGTTGTTCCAGTTAGTAGAATAAAACACCTCAATGTTTTATTTCCTGTAAAAATACATCATTTGTCATTACAAATAAAACATGAATGATAATTGTATCAGGATGGGTTTTGAGAGACAATCATGATGTTTGTATGGCTATAGTGGGCTAGTGGGCAGAATTTTTTATTTATTAATTATTTTTTTGTAAAGCTTAAAAAACCTGGTTCTTGATTCTGTATTACCACACCTGGCTCTTCTCTCTTTGTTGAACCCTGTAGAAGAGAATAAAAAAGTGTAAAGCTTTTATGCATGGGGTGAAAAAGTGGAAGGTGTTGATGTGTCAATACGTAGAAATATTCAAGCTAGGGAACGTTTTAGAACTGGGGTGTCCAACTTTACTGTTGTGGGTGCAGATTAACTGATTAAACAGGTGGAATCAGGTGTGGCTCCTGATTGATTGCAGTGAAAACCTGCACCCATACTGGCCCTTTGTGGACACCCCAGTTTTAGAAATGGCACACAGCAAATTCTACAAAATGCACTGTTCTTCTGATAATTGTCTACATATATCTAGGTGACTACGTAAGATATTTGAGACCTTCAACACATGTTACAAGTCCCTGTATAAGTTGGTACTATACTATACTCTACCATAAAGTCTTAATGCAGCATATCATTCTCGAGCAAAACAGCAGTGGGTCCTTGACTAACATTTCAACTATGAGCTTGGGTTCCTGTATGTTGCTTTATCTTTTTAATGAAAAACAATCAGCAGGGAAAATAATTCAATGTTAAATGTAATTGTCCATTGCATTACATTTCATCTCATCACTTTGTCACACTGAAATGAAATCACATCCCTTGAATTATAATTGAAGAAAATCTCATTTTCCAGGCATTACTGTCCATATTCGTATTTTGTGTTAAACAGGATTGCATTACATTTGCCACACTTATTTACATCCTGGCATTGTAGTTGAACTCCTGTGTGCAATGACTTTGTGTTCACTTGTAGCTCTGTTCTCTCGACAACGTCACAGCATAACACTGTAATTTCCAGGATGGGATAATCTATAAGTTTGAAGGCTGTGCTGTTTTTTTGTCGAATTTCTGATACTGAAGGCTGAGATATAAGTAACTAAAATCAGGTATTACCATCAGTAAAAGAACCAAGCAGAGCCATTTACTTACCTCTAATGCAAAACCTGAAAAACCTGTACAAAAACAAAGAAAGTAGTGGTAAAGTGTATGTTTATGGTGTGTCGTTTCATGCTGATGGACACAGCGAAAAAAAAATAAAATAAAAAACCCCACCCCCCTCCTCATTGAATAGTCAAATTAAAATATAAAGGTAACAAATGGCAAAATATTGATAACTGTCCAATAATGGTGTTTAAATGCTGAACACTGCGTAACCAAAAATTCCACAGAGAAGCTTTCTAATACTTATAATACCATCTTCTGGTCTGGAATGACTGCCTTTAAACATCTGACTTACGTGGCATCATCTTTATATTTTCCTAAAGGTTCAGACTAAGAGGAGAGAGAGAGAGAGAGAGAGAGAGAGAGAGAGAGAGAGAGAGAGAGAGAGAGAGAGAGAGAGAGAGCGAGAGAGACACACACACACACACACACACACACACAGAGAGAGAGAGAGAGAGAGAGAGAGAGAGAGAGAGAGAGAGAGATTCAGTCATCAACGGATTTCTATGACATTTTCTCTAATAAAACACGATTTCAGAATATATTTAGGTGTGTTATTTAACACGACTTTGCCATGCTTTTCTTACCTTTACTGCTTCTCATAAACAGAGTTTATCACCTGCTGCTTCAGAAGAATTGGGACTTTCACTTTCACCTTCCGAGAAGTCACTGCGCAGTTTGACAAATGAGAGAGAGCTCCGCCCCTCCCCCTATTAGAGCTCCGTCCCTTTGTCTCTCAGAGTCCCGCCCCTTTCCTTTCCTGTTCTAGTCTAACAGGCTTCTTCACATTGTACTTTAGGACTGTCAGTGTCACCTACTTCAAACCTTTTTATTATCTAGTGCATGTACTAATCCTCCTATAATAACAACAACAACAACAACAACAACAATAATAATGATAATAATAATAATAATAATAATAATAATAATAATAATATTTTCACAGTGTTAACCATAGCTAATACCTTAAACTTCATGGTGCTAAGGGCATATTCTGGGTTTGGGACATTGGACTCTGGTACCATGTTTATAAATTCAGCATTGATGCTGTGCATTCCAGATACAGAGTCACATATACTCCAATACAGCACTCATTTTAATCAACTAAACAACTTCCGGTACCACAGTAAAGAGTAAATGCAACACTGTAAGAATGTAGAAAACATGAACAATGTTGGGGGTTTGTCTGTTTGTGGAAGTCCCCAAACAGCTGTTCCTTTAACTTCTCCTCCATGGCAGCTGTCCTGCCCCTTACATGTGTCATTGCTGCCCCCTAGTGATGGTGAAACTTCAAGCTTCATTCATAGCAGACGTGGGTGACGTGTACTGGCAAAGACGATGTTGTACACTCGACCACAATCAGTCATTTGAATGTGATGCATCATGTACAGTACATGCACAGTAAATAGACTAATCTTCCAAAAGTGTCTGTAATGTTGATTATGTGTTACAGTTGGTGGAAAAGATACTGTCATGTACGCTTTCCATTCTTTCTATGAAAAGAGATCTCTTATTTAATGTTCCTTAAATAAAAAAAATACTGAGTGAATAATTCATTGATGCCACTTATATTCATATTGTGTGTAGAAATGCGAGACAAATACTAGCATTTGTTTACAGACAGACGTTTATGAGTTATAGCTATCATGTGACCTCTCATACACATTCATGTTTATTTTTATTTAATTTTTTTACCTGGTCAATAATGAATATTCAGGCACAGGTGGTGCAATTGCAGATGCGGAGCAGATTTCTATACGGATAGAAAGCTGACAAAGTACAAGATACACAGTTTGGTCTGCTGTGTTTTACTACCAGTGTTTTCCCACCTCCCAACAATTTTCCAGTTTTAGCCCATAGTTTCTAACTTTTATTCGCTTGCTGCCAATCACAGGCATAATCTAATACATGGAGTGTTCTTTTCGTAATCTATACAGAGAATATCTCATTCAGTGGGGGTTCACCATATTCCAGTGTTGATAACAGCGAACTGTAGGAAAGCTACAGAGGAGATAGATAGAGAAGTTTTCACTGAGACCAAAGAGAGAAATTTCTCACCAGACCTTCAAACGACAGATTCTGTGATTATATATATGAAGATATAGATAAAGATATAGTCCGTATAGGCCCGAGAGTAATCAATACATATTGCAGTGGAATATAAATACATACAAGGCTGAAAACAGTTATGACTCTATTTCTTACATATGATTAGACACATGGAACACCTTAATGTTCATCAGTTGCTTCGTCTGATCTTTTGGAAGTCTTTTTTTTTTTTTTAACCTGCTCTGTGTCTTTTCCAGTCACTTCCAAGATCTATGCTTTCTCAGGCTGTTTAATTGCCTTTGCTGACCGGCTCAGTTGTCTGTTGCTCTGGCAGGACCATCACCTAACAGGTCTGGATCCTTTTCCTCTTGCTGCTGTTCCTGAGATGCCAGATTGTCTTGAACAGTCTCCATCTTTGGTTCACTCTCTTTCCCCTCCAGCTGTGTCTCCTGTACTTTCTTAGTTGTTTTCCATAATTCATCTTTTCCCTCACTTTGCACTTCAACTGTCTCGTTCTTCTGAGATTTGTCTTTCTCATTGAACTGTGTGTCACTTTCCACTCCCTCTGTCTCACTCTCCTTTAGATTAATCTCTTCCTCTTTAAGTTGTTTATTTTCAATACCGTTTTTACGTTTTTCATTAGTTTGCATAAATGCTGCATCTGCGTCAGAAAGACTGTTTTTATTAGTCTCGGAAAATTCATTTCGGACCGTTTCTTCCTCTTTCGAATGTGTGTCTTGAACCTTCTGATCCTCATTTTTCTCTTTGAATTCTTTAGACTTCTCCACATTTCCCCCCTCTGTTTCTTGCGCTTGTATTTGTGTATCCTGTACCTGTGTGACTTTCAGTTCCAGATGTTGATCTCCCTCATCTTCAGCTGTTTTTCTCTCCTGTGGCTCTTTAGCCATGTTCTCTAATTCTGTATTTGTTCCTTTGGATAGTGTGCCTTTGTCTTGGGTGAGATTCTCGCTGTTCTTCAGGTCTGTATTTTCATCCTCTATCTGTTTTATAATCTCCTCTACTGGTTGATCTTTTTTTCCCTGTGATTTAATCTCTAAATCCAGATGACAGCTTGTTCCAGGTAATTCTCCACTCCCTAGAGAAAGCACAAATTTATGTGACAAACCAACATTGATTGACAGAGTGACTGATTGATTAATTGATTTAATCTCTCATGCTCACCTGTGTTTGCACCTCCTTCTTGTTCTTGTTCTTTCTCCTGTGAAAATAGTAGAGGACATTAATGTACAGGGCAGAGGTAAATAATTAAATATACATGGAGTAGAACTTGCTTGCTCTTATGGATATGCAAAATTGAGATTTTCTAACGTAGTTTAAGAGCTGCTGAATAAAGCATTGGGTCGGGATTATTATATTTTATTGTTATAATATTATATTGTGTTGTCTGTACTTTTCTTGTCCATCCTGGTGTTAATAACAAATCATTCAGCAGTGGGCCACCGTACACCTGTGCTGATAACAACAAACTATTTATAGTAAAAGTATAGAGGAGATAGCGTAGCGTTCTCTCAGACAGAAAAAGCATAATTTCTTACCAAACCTTAAAATGACATTCTACACACAGTCATTATGGGCACTCGTATAATAAGCATGGTTGGAAAAGTTAGCAACCTTTTTTTTTTTTTTTTTTTTTTTTTTTTTTTTTTTTTTTTTTTTTTTTTTACAGATAAATGGCCAAACTACATATTTGTTTCAACTTTGCCTGATTCCCCATTTCATCGTTTACCTGTTTGAATTGTGTGCCCTTCTGTTCCAGGGTCTCATCCTTCATCTGCTGTGTTTGTGCAGTTTCAGAAAGGAGTCTGTTTTTCTCCTGAATCTCCTGAATCAGTTTTTGTTTACTGGTTTTCAGTTCATTCACCAAACTCTCCAGTCGTCTATATTTCTCATTCATCTGGGTCTGATTTTCTTCTAACATCCTATTTGTTTTTCTCAGTTCTTTTAACTCTGTGAGCTGTTTGTCATTCTCTTCCAGTGTCATCTGCAGCATTTGTCTATTTACTTTCAGAAGACTCTCTTTCTCTTCAAGATGTTGTTTTGTTTCTGCTAACTCAGTTTTCTGTTGTTCCAGTATGATCATCTGGTCCTGTAGTTGTCTCTCCTTGTCCTGTCCCAGTGTCTCCAGTTTATTTTTACAGGTTTCCAGTTCTTTATCTGTGTTCTTCAGCTGTGTTTCTTTCTCACTCAGCAGTTTCTTCATATTCTCCAGTTCTGTGTTTTTCTCCTCAGTCTGTTCAGTGGCATTTTGAAGTTTTTCATTTGTGACCATTAACTCGACATCTCTCTCAGAAAGAGTCTTCTGAGTAGTCTCTAAACATTGTTTTAAATTTTTCACCTCTTCTATTTCTTTCTGTCTCTCTACAAGTCCTTTCTCCATTTTCTCCACAAGTATTTGTGCCTTCTCTATGCCTGTGTTTGAGTTCAGTTGTTGATCTCCCTCATGTTGAGCATTTTCTCTTTCCTGTGTTTTATACATCGTCTCTGGTTTCGTATTTGTATCTTTATCTGGTGCATCGCTGCTTTTTCCTGTGTTTCTCTGTTCTGTATGTTAGAAATTTTATGCAACAAACATACACACACACACACACACACACACACACACACACACACACACACACGCACACACACACACACACACACACACGCAAACACACACGCACACAGATTGACTCATTGATTGATTGATTGGTTGGTTGATTGATTGACAGATTGATTTTCTTTAATATTACTAGCTCAGTCAACTTGGCTATAACAAAAAAAAAAATCTGTCACACTCACCTGACCCTACACCTTCTCCTTCCTTCTTCCCTTTGTTCTGAAGTTCTTTCACCTGTTAAAATAGTAAAAGACTTTAATATATGGGGCAAATAACTACATATACACTACCAGTCAAAAATCTGGGGACACTTGAGTGAAATGCTGCTCATGATCTTAAAAACCTCTTGATCTGAAATGTCGGTTTATTTCTGCTCTCAGTTGTTTTGTGCTGATTCCACATAAATTCAGTAAATACATGTACCAATATCTGTAAATGCTTGTACATGCTATATACAGGACATATAAAATAATAGATGCCATATTGTACATGCCTTAAACATGATTCCTACTGAGCATGGATGAGCCTAAAATATATTATTTGCTTACATTAAAAAAAACACACAAAAAACAATAACAAGTACCTTAGATTTGATATATTCTGAAGTTTTGTTCAGTGATTCATTATTCTTCCCACACTGCAGTAATCCCTGATCTTCATGGAACAGACAGTCGACTGCGATCATGTTTTTTCTGTGTACGGCTTTGCTGCTGTTTAGTACAACACACTCTGTATCAAACGTGTGATGGAGCACCACTAGAACAGTAGGTTTGGTGTCTGGAAAAAAAATTAATTAAAAAAACATACCAAACATTTATTAACTATATAATTCAGCATATATAATGTATTATTAAAAAATATTAATATTTTGTGACTACCTGAAACATTCTGAATCTTTTTCACTGCTGCTTCGATGTCAGTTCCAGCTCGTGACACAATAGGGCAGAAACCCAGAATGAAATCACTCTCCTCCACAGAATCCACCTCCTGCAGATGTATTCGCTTTTTAAGACGATCTATGAAGCCGTTGTGGGAATTCAGTGTCTTTCCAGATACACAAGCATAAAACTTTCTACCTGTGAACAAGCAGCAAAAACTTTTTATTAATTTACATTATTTATTAAAGCTAAATTATTTTCTTAGCAATTAAGTTGTTAATAGTTAAAGTGTGAAATTCAGATCTTATACTAATGTACAGTTATTATAAATTTCTACACTTTAATAATGAACACTGAACTACATGATTCCCAATAACCAAATATTACTTGTTTTTACTTAAGCCAGCAGTGCTAAACTTGAGCGTTTGCAAGAGATTGACAGAGTTCCACCTCCATGCACAAATATCGTTATAAAGTCTTGTGCCATATTGTACAAGTTCTTAAAATAATATATAGCATCAAACTGATCATCAGTAACAGAACAGACCAAATCAGGACAAACCTTTGCTGAAGACACACTGTCATTTTTAATATAATGCCAAAAACCCAACGCTCAACTTAAGGGTCTTTGGAAGAATAATATTTTTAATTCAGATTTTCTTTACAGAGAAAAGCCAAAGAATTTACTCTATTAAACAGCTCCACTAATGGGCTTCCAAATAGGACTGCTGTACCTAAATATTCATATAAAGAGGAAAAGCTAAAGAGGACTCTGGTGCTAACAGAGTAAGAGAAAAAAGAAGAGTAGAAAGGCAGTGCCAGCACATTCAAATAAAAATCAGACTAATCGAGTTGAGCGTCTAATCAAACATGATATTAGCAGAAGGTTTGTCTAACGTATTTTGTCAGAAGAAAACCCTGCACATGATCTAAACAGAAAAGAGAGGACGGATCCTTTATAGGATCTTAATAAAAAGGATCAGTTTTGTGTCTGCTATCTCTGAATATTTGGGATTGTCTTATACTCACTTGGTTCAACAGATTGGATGCCCTGTGGGAGTAAATGAGACAATGTGAGGTTTTTATGCCAGGTGTCGCATAAAACCGAATATTTTTGACCACTAGGTCAAATAAACATACAATAGTAACTATATGAAGCCAAATGGGGCATGCTGTCCCACGATTGCGCAACATCTAGAATGGCACACAGCAAATTCTACAAAATGCACTGTTCTTCTGATAATTGTCTACATATATCTAGGTGACTACGTAAGATATTTGAGACCTTCAACACATGTTACAAGTCCCTGTATAAGTTGGTACTATACTATGCTCTACCATAAAGTCTTAATGCAGCATATCATTCTCGAGCAAAACAGCAGTGGGTCCTTGACTAACATTTCAACTATGAGCTTGGGTTCCACCCCCCCCCCCCCCACCACCACCACCACCCATAAACACATCATTCAAGTCCATACAAACTAGTTTATTCAACTATTAATTAGCTCTTATAGATGACAATTAGCAGGTGACAGGATAGAGGAATGAGTTGTGTGTTGCAGCACATGACATTTAAATTAAAACATCAAGTAAAAGTGATTTGTGAACATCAAAATATTGTTGGTAAGTGAAAGTTAAAAGAAAGACCTGCTGGCTGTCATAAACAGCCTTCAACTTCAACAATTTCACACTTTTGTAGTGAGGCAGACTCTTACATTACTCACTATTATATGTGAAAATAGAGCAATAAAAATCAGCCAGAATCATCAATGTAATGCCAAAGCATAGTTACTGACTTACCTCTGAGTCAGGACCTGTATAAAACAACAGAAAGAAGCTCAATATTAGATATTAATTCATTAAGATATTTAACTTTATACCTACTGCTAATACTCCAGCTCTAAACATATTCTATTTATACTCACTGAATCGTAAATCTACAAAACTCCAAAATTAGTAATATTTTGATTTTGTTTTGATTAATACCCAAAACTAGTTATGTGCAGGTTAAATTCTTATTCAGAAGTGACTGGTAGCAGTGAAATGCATTTACATATATACATTTATTGTAGTCTTAGAGCTGTCATTTAGATCTATAGGGTTAGTGTTAGAATCTAGAATATTTACAGTATATATCATCACATTAAATATACAGTATAATCAGACAATTCCCAAAGAAAAATCTTGCATTGGATTAGTGCCCATGAGATGGCACAGAGCAGATGTCAATATTAGTTTAGTCAGTTGGAAAAATGTCGCTGGAATTTGTATATACTTGTACAGATTTGATATTTGAATACATTTTAGGAAATGACTTGTAACGTCACGAACAATCTTACCAGGAATTTATAAATAAACAGCTTTTTAGCTCTCGGCTATAGTCTATAAGTCACTAGTCTACAGGCAAATATATTTATCTGCAGAATCAAATATTTATTGGAGCATCAGTACATTTATTCAGCATTCATCTGCATTCCAACCTGTTTATACTCACTTGACTTGTCTCTATTCCGGAAAGACTGTGGAAGGGAATTACAGAGTATAACTGTTTAATGCATGGTGTCAAATATAAACTTAAAAATGTACGTTTGAAAATGAAGTATCTATCTATTTATTCTTTATAAAAGATTCACAGATCATTTCTTTTTTCATTAAAAAATAGAAAATCTATACAAACGCAAAACCTTCAGTGCTTTGCTCATAGTACTGTATGTTGCTTTATCTCTTTAATGAAAAACAATCAGCAGGGGAAATAATTCAATGTTAAATGTAATTGTCCATTGCATTACATTTCATCTCATCACTTTGTCACACTGAAATGAAATCACATCCTTGAATTATAATTGAAGAAAATCTCATTTTCCAGCCATTACTGTCCATATTTGTATTTTGTGTTAAACAGGATTGCATTACATTTGCCACACTTATTTACATCCTGGCATTGTAGTTGAACTCCTGTGTGCGATGACTTTGTGTTCACTTGTAGCTCTGTTCTCTCGACAACGTCACAGCATAACACTGTAATTTCCAGGATGGGATAATCTATAAGTTTGAAGGCTGTGCTGTTTTTTTGTCGAATTTCTGATACTGAAGGCTGAGATATAAGTAAATAAAATCAGGTATTACCATCAGTAAGAGAACCAAGCAGAGCCATTTACTTACCTCTAATGCAAAACCTGAAAAACCTGTACAAAAACAAAGAAAGTAGTGGTAAAGTGTATGTTTATGGTGTGTCGTTTCATGCTGATGGACACAGCGAAAATAAAATAAAATAAAAAACCCCACCCCCCTCCTCATTGAATAGTCAAATTAAAATATAAAGGTAACAAATGGCAAAATATTGATAACTGTCCAATAATGGTGTTTAAATGCTGAACACTGCGTAACCAAAAATCCCACAGAGAAGCTTTCTAATACTTATAATACCATCTTCTGGTCTGGAATGACTGCCTTTAAACATCTGACTTACGTGACATCATCTTTATATTTTCCTAAAGGTTCAGACTAAGAGAGAGAGAGAGAGAGAGAGAGAGAGACACACACACACACACACACACACACACACACACACACATACACACACACACACACACACACACACACACACACAGAGAGAGAGAATTCAGTCATCTCATTGTGTAACTACACAGTTCTAATAAAACGCATTTCTATGACATTTTCTCTAATAAAACACGATTTCAGAATATATTTAGGTGTGTTATTTAACACGACTTTGCCATGCTTTTCTTACCTTTACTGCTTCTCATAAACAGAGTTTATCACCTGCTGCTTCAGAAGAATTGGGACTTTCACTTTCACCTTCCGAGAAGTCACTGCGCAGTTTGACAAATGAGAGAGAGCTCCGCCCCTCCCCCTATTAGAGCTCCGTCCCTTCGTCTATCAGAGTCCCGCCCCTTTCCCTTCATGTTCTAGTCTAACAGGCTTCTTCACATTGTACTTTAGGACTGTCAGTGTCACCTACTTCAAACCTTTTTATTATCTAGTGCATGTACTAATCCTCCTATAACAACAACAACAACAACAATAATAAGGATAATAATAATAATAATAATAATAATAATAATAATAATAATAATAATAATACTATTTTCACAGTATTAACCATAGCTAATACCTTAAACTTCATGGTGCTAAGGGCATATTCTGGGTTTGGGACATTGGACTCTGGTATCATGTTTATAAATTCAGCATTGATGCTGTGCATTCCAGATACAGAGTCACATATACTCCAATACAGCACTCATTTTAATCAACTAAACAACTTCCGGTACCACAGTAAATTGTAAATGCAACACTGTAACAATGTAGAAAACATGAACAATGTTGGGGGGTTGTCTGTTTGTGGAAGTCTCCAAACAGCTGTTACCTTTAACTTCTCCTCCATGGCAGATGTCCTGCCCCTTACATGTGTCATTGCTGCCCCCTAGTGATGGTGAAACTCCAAGCTTCATTCATAGCAGACGTGGGTGACGTGTACTGGCAAAGACGATGTTGTACACTCGACCACAATCAGTCATTTGAATGTGATGCATCATGTACAGTACATGCACAGTAAATAGACTAATCTTCCAAAAGTGTCTGTAATGTTGATTATGTGTTACAGTTGGTGGAAAAGATACTGTCATGTACGCTTTCCATTCTTTCTATGAAAAGAGATCTCTTATTTAATGTTCCTTAAATAAAAAAAATACTGAGTGAATAATTCATTGATGCCACTTATATTCATATTGTGTGTAGAAATGCGAGACAAATACTAGCATTTGTTTACAGACAGACGTTTATGAGTTATAGCTATCATGTGACCTCTCATACACATTCCTGTTTATTTATTTTTTATTTTTTTACCTGGTCAATAATGAATATTCAGGCACAGGTGGTGCAATTGCAGATGCGGAGCAGATTTCTATACGGATAGAAAGCTGACAAAGTACAAGATACACAGTTTGGCCTGCTGTGTTTTACTACCAGTGTTTTCCCACCTCCCAACAATTTTCCAGTTTTAGCCCATAGTTTCTAACTTTTATTCGCTTGCTGCCAATCACAGGCATAATGTAATACATGGAGTGTTCTTTTCGTAATCTATACAGAGAATATCTCATTCAGTGGGGGTTCACCATATTCCAGTGTTGATAACAGCGAACTGTAGGAAAGCTACAGAGGAGATAGATAGAGAAGTTTTCACTGAGACCAAAGAGAGAAATTTCTCACCAGACCTTCAAACGACAGATTCTGTGATTATATATATGAAGATATAGATAAAGATATAGTCCGTATAGGCCCGAGAGTAATCAATACATATTGCAGTGGAATATAAATACATACAAGGCTGAAAACAGTTATGACTCTATTTCTTACATATGATTAGACACATGGAACACCTTAATGTTCATCAGTTGCTTCGTCTGATCTTTTGGAAGTCTTTTTTTTTTTTTTTTAACCTGCTCTGTGTCTTTTCCAGTCACTTCCAAGATCTATGCTTTCTCAGGCTGTTTAATTGCCTTTGCTGACCGGCTCAGTTGTCTGTTGCTCTGGCAGGACCATCACCTAACAGGTCTGGATCCTTTTCCTCTTGCTGCTGTTCCTGAGATGCCAGATTGTCTTGAACAGTCTCCATCTTTGGTTCACTCTCTTTCCCCTCCAGCTGTGTCTCCTGTACTTTCTTAGTTGTTTTCCATAATTCATCTTTTCCCTCACTTTGCTCTTCAACTGTCTCGTTCTTCTGAGATTTGTCTTTCTCATTGAACTGTGTGTCACTTTCCACTCCCTCTGTCTCACTCTCCTTTAGATTAATCTCTTCCTCTTTAAGTTGTTTATTTTCAATACCGTTTTTACGTTTTTCATTAGTTTGCATAAATGCTGCATCTGCGTCAGAAAGACTGTTTTTATTAGTCTCGGAAAATTCATTTCGGACCGTTTCTTCCTCTTTCGAATGTGTGTCTTGAACCTTCTGATCCTCATTTTTCTCTTTGAATTCTTTAGACTTCTTCACATTTTTTCCCTCTGTGATTTAATCTCTAAATCCAGATTCCAGCTTGTTCCAGGTAATTCTCCACTCCCTAGAGAAAACACAAATTTATGTGCCAAACCGACATTGATTGACAGAGTGACTGATTGATTAATTGATTTAATCTCTCATGCTCACCTGTGTTTGCACCTTCTTCTTGTTCTTGTTCTTTCTCCTGTGTGAAAATAGTAGAGGACATTAATGTACGGGGCAGAGGTAAATAATTAAATATACATGGAGTAGAACTTGCTTGCTCTTATGGATATGCAAAATTGAGATTTTCTAACATAGTTTAAGAGCTGCTGAATAAAGCATTGGGTCGGGATTATTATATTTTATTGTTATAATATTATATTGTGTTGTCTGTACTTTTCTTGTCCATCCTGGTGTTAATAACGAATCATTCAGCAGTGGGCCACCGTACACCTGTGCTGATAACAACAAACTATTTATAGTAAAAGTATAGAGGAGATAGCGTAGTGTTCTCTCAGACAGAAAAAGCATAATTTCTTACCAAACCTTAAAATGACATTCTACACACAGTCATTATGGGCACTCGTATAATAAGCATGGTTGGAAAAGTTAGCATCTTTTTTTTTTTTTTTTTTTTTTTTTTTTTACAGATAAATGGCCAAACTACATATTTGTTTCAACTTTGCCTGATTCCCCATTTCATCGTTTACCTGTTTGAATTGTGTGCCCTTCTGTTCCAGGGTCTCATCCTTCATCTGCTGTGTTTGTGCAGTTTCAGAAAGGAGTCTGTTTTTCTCCTGAATCTCCTGAATCAGTTTTTGTTTACTGGTTTTCAGTTCATTCACCAAACTCTCTAGTTGTCTATATTTCTCATTCATCTGGGTCTGATTTTCTTCTAACATCCTATTTGTTTTTCTCAGTTCTTTTAACTCTGTGAGCTGTTTGTCATTCTCTTCCAGTGTCATCTGCAGCATTTGTCTATTTACTTTCAGAAGACTCTCTTTCTCTTCAAGATGTTGTTTTGTTTCTGCTAACTCAGTTTTCTGTTGTTCCAGTATGATCATCTTGTCCTGTAGTTGTCTCTCCTTGTCCTGTCCCAGTGTCTCCAGTTTATTTGTACAGGTTTCCACTTCTTTATCTGTGTTCTTCAGCTGTGTTTCTTTCTCACTCAGCAGTTTCTTCATTTTCTCCAGTTCTGTGTTTTTCTCCTCAGTCTGTTCAGTGGCATTTTGAAGTTTTTCATTTGTGTCCATTAACTCTTCACCTCTCTCAGAAAGACTCTTCTGAATAGTCTCTAAACATTGTTTTAAATTTTTCACCTCTTCTGTTTCTTTCTGTCTCTCTACAAGTTCTTTCTCCATTTTCTCCACAAGTATTTGTGCCTTCTCTATGCTTGTGTTTGAGTTCAGTTGTTGATCTCCCTCATGTTGAGCCTTTTCTCTTTCCTGTGTTTTATACATCGTCTCTGGTTTCGTATTTGTATATTTGAATGGTGCATCGCTGCTTTTTCCTGTGTTTCTCTGTTCTGTATGTGAGAAATTTTATGCAACAAACATACACACACACACACACACACACACACACACGCACACACACACACACACACACGCGCAAACACACACGCACACAGATTGACTCATTGATTGATTGATTGGTTGGTTGATTGATTGACAGATTGATTTTCTTTAATATTACTAGCTCAGTCAACTTGGCTATAACAAAAAAAAAAAATCTGTCACACTCACCTGACCCTACACCTTCTCCTTCCTTCTTCCCTTTGTTCTGAAGTGCTTTCACCTGTTAAAATAGTAGAAGACTTTAATATATGGGGCAAATAATTACATATACACTACCAGTCAAAAGTGTCAAAAATCTGGGGACCCTTGAGTGAAATGCTGCTCATGATCTTAAAAACCTCTTGATCTGAAATGTCGGTTTATTTCTCCTCTCAGTTGTTTTGTGCTGATTCTACATAAATTCAGTAAATACATGTACCAATATCTGTAAATGCTTGTACATGCTATATACAGGACATATAAAATAATAGATGTCATATTGTACATGCCTTAAACATGAATCCTGACTGAACATGGATGAGCCTAAAATATATTATTTGCTTACATAAAAAAACACACAAAAAACAATAACAAGTACCTTAGATTTGATATATTCTGAAGTTTTGGTCAGTGATTCATTATTCTCCCCACGCTGCAGTAATCCATGATCTTCATGGAACAGACAGTTGACTGCAATCATGTTTTTTCTGTGTACGGCTTTGCTGCTGTTTAGTACAACACACTCTGTATCAAACGTGTGATAGAGCACCACTAGAACAGTAGGTTTGGTGTCTGGAAAAAAAATTAAATAAAATAAACATACCAAACATTTATTAACTATATAATTCAGCATATATAATGTATTATTAAAAAATATTAATATTTTGTGACTACCTGAAACATTCTGAAGCATTTTCACTGCTGCTTCGATGTCAGTTCCAGCTCGTGACACAATAGGGCAGAAACCCAGAATGAAATCACTCTCCTCCACAGAATCCACCTTCTGCAGATGTATTAGCTTTTTAAGACGATCTATGAAGTCGTTGTGGGAATTCAGTGTCTTTCCAGATACACAAGCATAAAACTTTCTACCTGTGAACAAGCAGCAAAAACTTTTTATTAATTTACATTATTTATTAAAGCTAAATTATTTTCTTAGCAATTAAGTTGTTAATAGTTAAAGTGTGAAATTCAGATCTAATACTAATGTACAGTTATTATAAATTTCTACACTTTAATAATGAACACTGATACATGATTCCCAATAACCAAATATTACTTGTTTTTACTTAAGCCAGCAGTGCTAAACTTGAACGTTTGCAAGAGATTGACAGAGTTCCACCTCCATGCACAAATATCATTATAAAGTCTTGTGCCATATTGTACAAGTTCTTAAAATAATATATAGCATCAAACTGATCATCAGTAACAGAACAGACCAAATCAGGACAAACCTTTGCTGAAGACACACTGTCATTTTTAATATAATGCCAAAAGCCCAACGTTCAACCTAAGGGTCTTTGGAAGAATAATATTTTTCATTCAGATTTTCTTTACGGAGAAAAGCCAAAGAATTTACCCTATTAAACAGCTCAACCAATGAGCTTCCAAATAGGACTGCTGTACCTAAATGTTCCTATAAAGAGGAAAAGCTAAAGGGGACTCTGGTGCTAACAGAGTAAGAGATAAAGGAAGAGTAGAAAGGCAGTGCCAGCACATTCAAATAAAAGTCAGACTAATTGAGTTGAGCGTCTAATCAAACATGATATTAGCAGAAGGTTTGTCTAACGTATTTTGTCAGAAGAAAACCCTGCACATGATCTAAACAGAAAAGAGAGGACGGATCCTTTATAGGATCTTAATAATAAAAGGATCAGTTTTGTGTCTGCTATCTCTGAATATTGTGGATTGTCTTATACTCACTTGGTTCAACAGATCGGATGCCCTGTGGGAGTAAATGAGACAATGTGAGGTTTTTATGCCAGGTGTCGCATAAAACTGAATATTTCTAACCACTAGGTCAAATAAACATGGCATAATAACTCTATGGAGCCAAATGGGGCATGCTGTCCCACGATTGCGCAACATCTAGAAAGGCAAGCCAGTTGAACATCAGGGGAAATTGTAGCACTTTTTAAAAAGGAAAATTGCTGTTCACTCTAAAGAGGTCATTAGTATTTCAATGTAATTTAAATTGTATGGCGTTATAAATGGGGACTTTATGAACGGTTGATATTAAAATCTATCGACGAGCCACTGCCTTATCACTGTTGTAATCTGTGTCTTCCTTGCAGTGTCCTTGTTCTGTGTCCTTACATACTATCCATCGTATTCATTAGATTTCAGATTGATAAAAGTTCATAATTAATCATCACTGTTATAAAATATATGCAAATAAATAAAAACAGACCACTGTGCTGTTAAAAAGCTGGAGGTTTTAGTATAGCAGAAAATTGTTGTCTATATATTTTATGACTTACTTTTTTTGTTTGGTCTTCTTCTTTTCTGTGAAGTTAAAAAAAATGATGCATGTTAATACAGTATGTTGCTACAGTATGCTATATGTAATTAAATATGTAAATTCAAGTATACATACTGTTCAGCTTTACTTTCTCCTTTTTGTTCTGTGGGATTAAATATGATGCATATTAATATGATGCGCATTCAATTACATTCTGTTAAAAAGCTGTAATGTTACAGCAGTACAAGAACAGTGCAGTATGGTGATTGTTAGTGGTACGTGAGGATGTAGCTAGTACTCTCACCAAGAATCTGGACTTTCAAGTGGTAACACTTACTAACAAATTTGGATACTGGTTTACACATTCTAATAGCGATGTTCTTGGTCAACTTGGTGAGCTGCTAGTCAAGCCAAGTCAAATAGCTACCACTGCAGTGGTAACATTATTTAATGTTGTTAACTTAGTTGGATTAGAGAGTGCTTTATTTACATAGCAAATTTCAAATGTTCCAATTTACTTTGTTAGTTAAGAAAGTGCTCATTCTGTTAGGCAAGGGCATTTGGTATGCCAGCAACATTATGTTATTTTTCACTGATAGGTGAACTACATGTATTGAAGGATGTGTGACTTACTTTTCTCAGACTTTTCCTGTTTTTGGTGTTTCTGTGGAGTAGAATTGGATGCATGTGAATACGATGTATACAATGCATGCTGCGCTTAGAAAAAGGAGATTTTCTAAGATTACTGATGGTCTTAAAGAATAACAAAGTTTCTTACTGTCCCCAGAGGGCCCATAAAAGAAACGTCAACATTTTCTATGAGTATGCGATTTATATCAAAATCAGCAATAAACTATGGAACTAGAAGTCTTCTTGCTTTTTATGCTAACTGACGTGATATGGAAATATGAACATTTTCACCAGTACCATGATGAAATGATTGAATATTTTAGACCAGATACTAACTTCTGCCATTGTTTCGTAGATTCGACTGTCTTTTCATTAACACAGTGCAAATAGACGGACAACTGACTATACTTCAGGATACATACCACAGAATGCAGCCAGTCTGCGACCTTCTTTACAGCTTCATCATTCTTACGGCACTGCAGCAGCCCTTTATCCTCATGGAACAGACAGTCAACCACAAGAGGATTCTCAGGATCCTCTTTATTTACAACTCTGCTGCTGTCAGGTACACTGCACTCTGGGTCAAATGTGTGATGGATCACCACTAAAGCAACATATTTGTCTGTAAACAATATTTACATGCATTTTTAAAAAGGAACTTATTTCCCAGCAAGACAAGAAAATGATTCGGAAACAGTATCAAATGATCTATTGCAAATAAAAACATACCTTTATAATCATCATTGAGTTTTTGCAGCGCAACTTGTATGTCAGTTCCAACTCGTGAAACAATGGGACAATAAAACAGAATGGCTTTACACTCTTTCTTGGTAGTAGTTATCTCCAAAGAATTTCTTTGTTTTTGAAGTTGCCTTGTAAACTCTTCATGAGTCCGTCTTATGTTTTCAGGAACAACTTGAAAGCATTTGACTATGTTGAGGGATTAAACAGCATATAAGCCTACTGTATTAAGTGGATATTATACATTCACTACTACTTCCTTCACTACTATTATAGGAACACACCAAAACACCATGAGGTCCCGACCAGCATAAATGAAATAATATATAGAGCATATCTAAGCATTCCAGACACTTTACACTTTGCAGTTCACACACTAGCAGAACTCAGAGACATTGTATGAAAGGCAAATAATCTACAAAGAATGTCTTAGCAATAAAACGTTTGACTCACTTTTTCCTGGCATTATCTGGGAAGAGAGGTCAGCAGAAGAGAGTCAGATGAGAAGACTTTATTTAACGTAATCAAAACAGCATCCTGAATAATCACACGTACAGTCAAAAACCAACACTTACTGATGAAAAAGTAGGCAAATGCCTAAGCAGATTCTGTAGAACCGCTGATTCCTCCAGGAAAAATGTAGCTCTGTCTGGGGCAAACGACTTTTTGAGAGAACAAACGCAGCCAGAAACACTGCAGTGCTTTCACATTGTTCTGCCACGCCTAGTCATGCCATGCGCTAATCAGACAACAGGTCAGGCTGGAAATACTGCCTGAGGATCGTTGTGTATATGTTATAAATAGGTAGAAAATGAACCCAGCCTCTTATGGGATTATGTACAGTTTTGCGTGGAAAAGAACGTAACATTAAAGTCATGCACTACTGGTTAAAAAGAAAGATTTTTGGATCCCCCCCACAATATATAAAACAAAATAAGAGCCTTAACCACCAAACCACCACTGCAAGCAAATTATTATTATGCTTTTGCACTTTAAATCCCAGCTCTATTAAACATTCTATAGCATTTTCAATTTTTCTGTTAGAAATGTACACACCTATTTATGAGCCATCATATTTTTGTTAAGCCATGCAAAGTATTCACTTGTCATACAGGTTTTGCTTATTAAATTCCATAACATATTTTGATAAACTATTACCTTCAGGGATTGAAATTTTGCTACGCTGAAGGGAACTGTGCACCTTCTGTGTTACCCAAAGCTTAATGCTCCGAGAGGGACCATGCCCACTAGGTAAACAGGGGAGGGGAGGTACAAAATACGGAAGGCTGACAAACATAGTCTACGTCATCAAAATGCAACTCAATAGTGCCATCTAGTGATGAACTAGTGAGGAAAGTACAAGTCACGTTCCTTTACTGTTAAAACTGAGAGCTTCATCAGCTGTGCCACTGGTCGCAGCCGTGTCCGGTATTTTACCCATGACCAGTGCTGCACGGACACATACATCTGCTCCAAGAAATACCTCGACATCCTGCCCATGTGTCTCCACAGTGTGAGGTCAAGCGGGGAATTGTGAGCTCTTTACTCTTTACTGAATTAGAAATATCTGATATCCGTTTCAGCTTTTATTCATCGTGTTAATCAGCAATAACACACCGTTTCCTATTCTAGCTTTCAGTACATGTTTATTAATATTTATTCAATACTGGTTATCAGACCGACAGATTTAAGGTTCCACATCCAACTACTCATTAAAACACAAACATTATTTGCGTATGTGTTTCCACACATTGGAATTTGATCATAGAGGTCACTGAATAAATTCTCAGTGCTTACTGATTGGATACCTAAGAAATAAAACATAGTAAAAATAATCAAATATAGTAATAAAATATAGTAAAAATAATCAACTTCAGGGTGGTGTATGCTGTATATTACCAACCTGAACTTGATCATTTTCCAATAACATTTTTCAATATATAAAGGGTTTTTTTGTTTGTTTGTTTGTTTTTGGCATTTTTTATCCATTATTTAGTTACATATAATATTGTATAACATCTCAAAAACAAGTTCCTGTTATCACTGACATCAGCTTTAAACATTGTTATTCCCTTACCAGCTTTTCTCTCTCTCTCTCTCTCTCTCTCTCTCTCTCTCTCTCTCTCTCTCTCTCTCTCTCTCTCAGTTAATAAGACAAAAATAAATGCAGACTGTTAGAGAAAATAAACATTTTGACCAAACAGCTCCAGGAATTCAACAGCGCAAAGGTCAAAGGTATAAACACCAATAAGACACAGCTGTTTAATTCATTCACTATGTTTAAATATTTTTGAAATTAAGTAAGTCTCAACGATTTGGTTGTTTCATGCATCAGCATTGAAACAGATGAAATTCAAAACTATCAAGACTGCTCAAATTCAACAGGTTCTTTAAAAAAAAAAGTCAAATTATGATGAAATGCTCTCTCCATATTAACAAAAGACATCAATAACATGAGAATCATCGCAGGATACTGCGTCCAAAGTACAGAGAACATCCGTGAATGTCTACGCTATATGCAGGAATCAAAATATACATGATATCTTTACTAATTCTATATTCCATACAGCACAAAGCTTTTCTGTTTCCGGAGCCGCCCCTCCCTTGAATAGCCTTGTTCATCTGTCCCGCTGTTCCTTCTTTATTTTCATATCTGTCTCTTCTCCACTTCTTCCCTTTCCTATATGAACACAAGAAACACAGAGTAAATATCTTTAAAATAATTTAACAATTGCTCCTCTTTCGAGTTTGTTTTAAAAAACCCCAATAAACATCATTTGAAATATACATACTATGTGCTACATACTATCCATCGTATTCATTAGATTTCAGATTGATAAAAGTTCATAATTAATCATCACTGTTATAAAATATATGCAAATAAATAAAAAACAGACCACTGTGCTGTTAAAAAGCTGGAGGTTTTAGTATAGCAGAAAATTGTTGTCTATATATTTTATGACTTACTTTTTTTGTTTGGTCTTCTTCTTTTCTGTGAAGTTAAAAAAAATGATGCATGTTAATACATTATGTTGCTACAGTATGTTATATGTAATTAAATATGTATATTCAAGTATACATACTGTTCAGCTTTACTTTCTCCATTTTGTTCTGTGGGATTAAATATGATGCATATTAATATGATGCGCATTCAATTACATTCTGTTAAAAAGCTGTAATGTTACAGCAGTACAAGAACAGTGCAGTATGGTGATTGTTAGTGGTACGTGAGGATGTAGCTAGTACTCTCACCAAGAATCTGGACGTTCATGTGGTAACACTTACTAACAAATTTGGATACTGGTTTGCACATTCTAATAGCTATGTTCTTGGTGTACTTAGTGAGCTGCTAGTCAAGATAAGTCAAATAGCTACTGCTGCAGTGGTAACATTATTTAATGTCTTTAACTTAGTTGGCTTAGAGAGTGCTTTATTTACATAGCAAATTTCAAATGTTCCAATCTACTGAATTAGTTAAGAAAGTGTTCATTCTGTTAGGCAAGGGCATTTGGTATGCCAGCAACATTATGTTATTTTTCACTGATAGATGAACTACATGTATTGAAGGTTGTGTGACTTACTTTTCTCAGACTTTTCCTGTTTTAGGTGTTTCTGTGGAGTAAAATAGGATGCACGTGAATACGATGTATACAATGCATGCTGCGCTTAGAAAACGGAGATCTTCTAAGATTATTAAGTAAGTTTCTTACTGTCCCCAGAGGGACCACAAAAGAAACGTCAACATTTTCTATGAGTATACAATTTATATCAAAATCAGCAATAAACTATTGAACTGTTTCGTAGATTCGACTGTCTTTTCATTAAGACAGTGCAAATAGATGGATAACTGACTATACTTCAGGATACATACCACAATCTTGAGCCAGGCTGCAACCTTCTTTACAGCTTCATCATTCTTACGGCACTGCAGCAGCCCTTTATCCTCATGGAACAGACAGTCAACAGTGATAATGTTTTCTCTGATCACAGCTCTGCTGCTGTCTGGTACAGTGATCTCTGGGTTGTATGTGTGATGGAGCATCACTATTGCTATGTACTTGTCTGTAAACAATTTTACAGAATGCATAAAGATTTCTCAAAAAAACTAAAAAAAACCCCAAGCACATAATTTAGAAACAGGATCAAATGATCAATGCTTTTATAACAAACCCTCAAAGTCGTTGAGATTTTGCAGTGCAGCTTCGATATCAGTTCCAGCTCGTGAAACAATGGGTAAATAAAACAGAACCGCTTTACAGTCCTCCTTTGTAGACTTCTTCATAGATTTTCTTTCTTTTTTAAGTTTTGCTGTAAACTGATTAGAAGGCAGGCTTACCGTTTCAGGAACAACTTCAAAGTATTTAACTATTTTAGAGAAACACAAAACAACAGTTTAAATATAGTGCACACGTACTGTACTGTATTACATTCTTTGAACACATCAAAGCAGCATTAAAGGAAAACCCCACTCTGAAATATGTTTATATTGAAATATTTCTAATGTGTTAAGTTAATGTTATTTATCTTGTCATCGTGCTGAGAAAAGTGTGCAGTACAGGGTCCTGAGGACTTTCCCACTGAAGAAAACTGATACATAACTCCACAATAAAAATTAATGTGTTTTTACATGTGAATTAGCTGTTAATATAGAAACAGTAACGTATTAGGAGGAGCAAATTAATATAAACCTGTGAAGAGCTCCTATGATAGAAAATTCACCAACAGCTACTGACCAATCAGAATTAAGTACTCAAAAGCTCTGTGGTATGAAACACAATCATTTATGTATGTATATATATATATATATATATATATATATATATATATATATATATATATATATATATATACATACATATATATATATATATATATATATATATATATATATATATATATATATATATATGTGTATGTATGTATGTATGTATGTATATGTATACTTACCTTTCAAGTTAATTTTTTCCAATCCATTAAGTTCTGTGTTTGACTTAGACTGTTCCTTATTTTTTTCTGTGGGATTAAATATGATGCATATATAATATGATGCACATTCAACCACATTCTGTTAAAAAGCTGTAATGTTACAGCAGTACAAAAACAATGCAGTATGGTGATTGTTAGTGGTACGTGAGGATGTAGCTAGTACTCTCACTGAGAATCTGGACGTTCATGTGGTAACACTTACTAACAAATTTGGATACTGGTTTTCACATTTTAATAGCTATGTTCTTGGTCAACTTGGTGAGCTGCTAGTCAAGCCAAGTGAAATAGCTACTGCTGCAGTGGTAACATTATTTAAGGTAACTATTTAGCTGGATATAGAGAGTGCATTATTTAGGTAGCTAACGTTCAAATGTTCCAATTAACTGGATTAATAAAGAAAGTGCTCATTCTGTTAGGCAAGGACATTTCGTATGCCAGCAACATTATGTTACTTTTTCACTGATAGATGAACTACATGTATTGAAGGTTGTGTGACTTACTGTTCTCAGACTTCTCCTGTTTTAGGTGTTTCTGTGGAGTAAAATAGGATGCATGTGAATACGATGTATACAATGCATGCTGCGCTTAGAAAAAGGAGATCTTCTAAGTTTACTGATGGGCTCAAAGAATAATAAAGTTTCTTACTTTAAATAAATATTTATGTTTCTTACTTACTATGTATATCAAAATCAGTAATAAACTACTGAACTAGAAGTCTTCTTGCTTTTTATGCTAACTGACGTGATATGGAAATATGAATATTTTCACCAGTACCATGATGAAATGATTGAATATCTTAGACCAGCCACTAACTTCTGCTACTGTTTCGTAGATTCGACTGTCTTTTCATTAAGACAGTGCAAATAGATGGATAACTGACTATACTTCAGGATACATACCACAATCTTGAGCCAGGCTGCAACCTTCTTTACAGCTTCATCATTCTTACGGCACTGCAGCAGCCCTTTATCCTCATAGAACAGACAGTCAACAGTGATAATGTTTTCTCTGATCACAGCTCTGCTGCTGTCTGGTACAGTCATCTCTGGGTCGTATGTGTGATGGAGCACCACTAGTGCGATGTACTTGTCTGTAAACAATTTTACAGAATATATAAAGATTTCTCAAAAAAATTAAAAAACCCCAAGCACATAATTTAGAAACAGGATCAAATGATCAATGCTTTTATAACAAACCCTCAAAGTCGTTGAGTTTTTGCAGTGCAGCTTCAATATCATTTCCAGCTCGTGAAACAATGGGTAAATAAAACAGAACCACTTTACAGTCCTCCTTTGTAGACTTCTCCATAGATTTTCTTTCTTTTTGAAGTTTTGCTGTAAACTGATTAGAAGGCAGGCTTACCGTTTCAGGAACAACTTCAAAGTATTTAACTATTTTAGAGAAACACAAAACAACAGTTTAAATATAGTGCACACGTACTGTACTATATTACATTCTTTGAACACATCAAAGTAGCATTAATGTGTTTTTACATGTGAATTAGCTGTTACTATAGAAACAGTAACGTATTAGGAGGAGCTCCTGTGATAGAAAATTCATCAACAGCTACTGACCAATCAGAATTAAGTATTCAAAAGCTCTGTGGTATGAAATACAATCATTTATATATATATATATATATATATATATATATATATATATATATATATATATATATATATATATATATATATATATACTTACCTTTCAACTTCATTACTCCCATTGCATTAAGTTCTGTTTTTGACTTAGACTGTTCCTTATTTTTTTCTGTGGGATTAAATAGGATGCATATTAATATAATGCACATTCAACCACATTCTGTTAAAAAGCTGTACAAGAACAATGCAGTATGGTGATTGTGAGTGGTACGTGAGGATGTAGCCAGTACTCTAACTATCACACAACTGCCAAGAATCTGGACGTTCATGTGGTAACACTTACTAACAAATTTGGATTTAGCATTTAATTACTCTAGAGAAACACAAAACAATAGAAAAATATAGTGCACACATACTGTATTACATTCTTTGAACACATCAAAGCAGAACTAAAGGAAAACCCCACTCTGAAATATGTTTATATTGAAATATTTCTAATGTGTTTAGTTATTCTGGTGCTAATTTATTGTGTTGCTGCATTAATGAAACTTAATTTCAGTTAAAATGACACTCAATAGGAGAGAATTTTAAAAGCTCTGAAATGTAAGTGATAACAATCAGGTTTCAGTTTTAGCGCCTACAACCAAAAGAACAAGAGCTTCTTTTCTCAGTCATTATGTTACAGTGGCATTTAATGCCACATTAGTGAGAACTCCAGTGTAGTGGAGACAGCAAACAGTGGACTCAAACTCCCATAATATCCATTTAATAGTCCATTTAAGGCCTTAGGCTTCAAAGTAAGAGGTCTATCACATTTACACATATACATATCATTTAAAAGTACATTTGTCCCTGCAAGTTATGTCATTGGTGTTAGCTATTTAAAAAAATTATATTTTAAAAATCATAAAAAGTGCTTCAAATAGTTTCCCTATGTAAATTCGATTATTTTCTAAAGGGTCATTTTAGATGTGTCATTGAAGTTGAATGTTTCAGTCATCCTGTATTTATTTATTTTACTAGAAAATTGAATGTTATATTGTATTTTTACTATTTTGCTCTTTTGCAAAATAAAAAAGCATCATAAAAATTTAGTTTATATATTTTAAAATCATAAAAGAAAAAATATTTAAAAATTCTATTTGCTGTACTTGATAGCAATAATGAGCTGCATCATAGTACATTTGGTTTTACATGTGCAACTCCAATAAGCAATGTTAGTGCATTTTAATTATTTTTTCTTTTTTAAACAAAGAACACGTGATTATTTTCAAAATAGAGTTGTCGCTGATAAGAAGAATGGAGTATAATATAGTGTGAATGCTAAAATTTTAATTCCATTTCTATTAATTGACTTTTTTTTTCTTTTTTTTTTCACAATAAAAACAGCATTTTGCTGTAATTGCTAAGACGAACCCTGGGTTTTATATGGCACAATAACTTTATATGTGTAATAAGAAGGTATATCATCAATAATATATATGCTATACAAAAAATAAACAAATATTTTATCCATACTGTATCCTAATACTGCAATAAGTTAGATATCCTGTGAAGTAGATGACTATAAACTTACGATTTATAAATTTATACAGTTGCCGAGGTGATGCACTTTTTAGACGGTCCCTTACTGACTCCATTACTATAGAGCGCTGATGACCTGCGCTGCGCAAAGATTGACTTCCGCGGGATTTAACGGGAGAACATTTAAAAATATATTCAGTTGTACTTGGTTCAATGTCCACTCCAGACTAAGGCAATACACATTTTGTCCTTTTTGTGTGTTTATTTCTTGAGAAATAGAAGAGATTTTCGAATGTGCAGCGAATGTCCAGAATGGCTGTTTTTTTTCCTGTTTTTTTCCCTAACCGGACACTAGGGGGACTCCGTGCAGTCTTACTCTTTAAAACCGTTTCAGTGCAAACAACAATGTTAATCTTACCTGTTTCCGTAGACATTATCTGTAGAAGAGGCCAGGAAAAATAATCACATGAGGAAAAGCTATCTTCATCAAAATAATTTCGACTGAATTCGAGAAAAAAATGTTAGCTCACCCAGATGAAAGTAGATTCTATAGAGTTGTTTCAGGTTAAAAGGAATTAAACGAAACGCGAGAAAAACATGAACCAAACGCACAGCAAATTACTTTCACTTTGATAAGCCACGCCTCCCGGCTCCACACGCATACACTTCCGTGAGCACAAACCGAAAAGATTCCGTTTCAAACGTCATTTATTCCACCAATAACACGCTGTACATCTGCAAAAACGCACGCGAGACATGCACTTTCCCCCTGATTCGTCTTTTTTAAAAATATATTTTTAGACAGAAACCACTAAGAGCCTTAACCACTAAGACACAACTGCCAACTTTGTTGTTGTTGTTGTTGTTGTTGTTTCTGTTTATTTATGAGCTACAAAAATTGCTCAGATGTTCTCCAGTTTGATTGGTTAGAAAATGTAATTGTCTATAATAAGCTGTTTTAATCGGGGGGGGGGGGGGGGGGGGGGGCTTAGTTTTCAGCATGTTTGCCTCGCACCTCTGGGGTTGGGGTTTGGGGGGTGGTCAAATCTCATATCTATTATTTGTGCACAGAGCTTGCATGTTCTTCCTGTGTCTCAATGGTTTCCTCTTGGTACTCCGGCTTCCTCTCAAAGGTCATGTGTTGCAACATTGCTGACTGCCAATTCCAAATTGTCTGTAGTGTCTGGATGTGTGTGAGATTGTGCCCTGTGATGGGTTGGCAAAATGTAGTGCTATGAGTTCCATGGGATAGACACAAGGCTCCCCTGCAATACTGAGTAAGATAAGCGGGATGGATGGATGGATGTATGGATAAATAAAACGCCAGTGAAAAATCACCAATGTTTAAAGGTTCATTAATTAACTGAAAAAGAAAGGACGTGAAAGACCGTTATTTTTACTTGGTGCCTATTTTATCAGGGTGAACTTTGACCTGTGAATTCACAAGTCCATCTTGTAAGCTAATAGAAGCCAGGTGGGCGGGGCTGTTTTGGTAAGTAAAATGGAGTAGCAGTAACTTTTCCTTTGCTGTTTTTACTGTTGCTTCTTGCTATAATAGCTGTCTCGTCCACTGATATTTGCTAAAGCTTTCTGTGGTGAAATTGTTGTTGTTGTTTTTTTCTAGAATTTTCTTGTTAGCAAAGTTGAGACGTCTGTTTTCTAAACCTAGTAGTAATTAATTCAGTAGGCTATTTCTTGTTTAATGATGTGGTAGTGTAAAAGCAGGTACTCGTTTTGTACACCAGATGGCACTCTAACACTGGCTATAACCACACCGGGTTGAAGAACTGTATTGTTGGCCTGATTGGTATACTTTAGCATGCTTTTCTTATTTCTGTTCTTATATATTATATATCCATTTTTTAATAAAAAAAGAAATGTAATTGTGATTAGACCAGAAACGGTCAATGCAGCCTGACACTCCTGACTGTGCTGATTTTCCACTTACCCCCTATGCACTTGTGGACCACCATATTTTGGGAATGTCAAATGTGTGTAACTGATCCAGATTATTTGAAGGAAATCCACTGAAGTTGCACTGCATGAATATCATGAACGAGTGCTGTGCTGTGTAGGCAAGCTTGCTTGTTTTCTTTGCCACTGGAAAATAGCAATTAGGGTTTGCCTGGGTTTTTTTTCCTAGCCGAACCACATGGTGTCCTTAGGAGCCAACCTCAGGTACGGACACACTGAAGTGTGTGTGTGTGTGTGTGTGTGTGTGTGTGTGTGTGTGTGTGTGTGTGTGTGTGTGTTCTGCTTAAGGACTAGTGTGTAGGATATACACACACATACACAGTCTGTCCCTTACATTCATGATGCCTGGCAGGTGACTTATATCTCATTAGTCTGGAAGGGAGTCTCTGTCTAGACACACACACATGTCTCACTATCACTGCGTGAACCTTCCATTGACATCATTATTAAAGCAGCTCTAACCTTTTTTTTTTTGTTCTGTTTTGTTTTGTTTTTTTTAATGAAAGAAAAAAAAGCAGTATTCCTCATGGGGACCTGCCAAATGTCCCCGTTAGGTAGGCTATAAAAACATGCATGCGCACACAAACACATTCAAGCACCTTTGTTACGCGCTATTACAAAAGAAAGCCACACCAAACTTGGGGGGGAAAAAAGACACGAGACACATTTCCATTGTTCTTTTTTCATAAAACAAAAAGACATTGTCTACATCACAGGCAATAATCATGAAGGAATTTCTGAACTGAACAGAAATTTCTATCATAGCCGTGCCATATAAGCCCCATACCCTCCCAAATCCCGACTGATTCCCCTTATACACATAAGTACACACCCCAGACCCTATTAATACTTTCTTTAGTCTTCTTTATACATCATTGTCATTGGATTCTTCAATAGTACCAGATATACATGAATAGGATAAATCTCAATAAACAGTACCCTGATTGTACATATCAAACCCTTTTTTTCCCAACAAATGGCAGGTACTTTGGGAAAGCCATGGCTTTCTTTCTTTTGCTTTTAATTTAAAATGATTATTATTATTATTATTATTATTATTATTATTATTATTATTATTATTATTATGATCATCATGTCCTTTTTTTTCTCGAGTATACATCGGCCTTGGCCATATTTCTACATCACACTCAACCATGTTTATTTATTTATTTATTTTTGCTTCACAGACCAAAGGCCAGAGACACGCAAAATTTCTACATACAACCGGACTAAAGGATCTTCAGACCCAAAGAAAATCTCAGCTGTTCTAGAGCGAAGACTCGGCCAGAATTTGGAAAAATGTTCTAAAGTACAGAACTGAATTCCACCTGCTCTAGGATGCAAAGCTTTTTTTTCTTTTCTTTTTTTTTTCTTTTTCTTTTTTCTTTTTTTTACAGCTGCCATGGTTTGTGTAAGAGCTAAATACAGACAATAAGGCAATAAAAGAGAGATTAAACAAATCAGACAGTGGTCACGCACATATCAGCGCAAGAGCAAAGAGTACAAGAAAGACAGACATGGCCTCACATACACAAACACCACATACACACTCGTTTACGTTCGAGATGCTCTATTTGTTTCACCGGCCAGCTCCTGTGATAGATTTAAGCAGGCTTATGTAGGCTATAGGGGGAAAAAGAGGAGGGCCAAAAGAGGTCTTTAAGACATGACCCCATGTGTACGTGTAGCAGCACCACCTGGCCTTGTTGCTAATCTGTGGTAGAAGGAAGAAGGTACTTTATACTGTAGCTGAGATATATATGTTGGGTAAATTGCATGGCAGAATGGGTCTTTCTAAAAAAAAAAATAAAAAAAAGGATAACCAATTAAATGTACAGAATTTTTTTTTTGTAATCAACATAACCTTGTGTCAGAGTCAATACAGTACATGTATTTATTTGGCAAACTATTTTAAATAATCCAATAATAGAGCTTTTGCGGGTTAAAGAGTTCTCTCGGTTCCTTTACAGAAAAATCACACACATTCCACATGTACTGATAAGTTTTTACCACATATAAATGTGTGAGGAGAAGAAAAAGAAAATAACATGTGAAGGTGCATTTCAAGGTGCATGTTACGTCCTGAAATTGCACAACCCAACTAAACATGGTGTGAACAATATGATCACATGATCACACAAAGAATTTTACATCTGAGAAAATGAAATTTCATCTGAAATGTGCAAAAACGACAAGCAACAACAATACAAGGAAAATAAATGAATTACGTCTGAAAAATTCTTGAACACGTGAAAAAACTCACATCGAAATAAATGAATAATATAAAAAGAAACGACGCGTGTGTAAAAAAAATAAAAATAAAAACCCGTGAAAATGAACGAATCCGATGTGAAAATGAAAACAACGTGCATTACATGTGAAAGATAATCTGAAATATCTCGTGTCATTTTCACGTGACTTATGGTGACTGATCACGTGAACTTCATGTGATTTTTTTTTTCTGTAAGGGTTGATTAAGGGATCTGAACTCAAAACCTTCCAGTTTCTTGTGTTGAAGCGTGCGTAGCTCCACTTCCCACTCTCATAAACATTATAATTGCTCCAAGTTGACTTGAACAAGTTTTCATGTACTTCTAAGAAATTTTATATAAAATTTTTTATAATCAAAGCAGAAATGTTTGGCTCGTTTGATGCATGAATACTACAGAGAATCTTGGCACTGATATCGCAGCTAGCTTTTCACCAAAACTGAAATAAAAGGTTGATTAGAAAAGTGCAAGTCGAAATTTAGTAGGTCGAAACAAGCGGTCCGATCTAAATATCTAAAATCTTTTCTTCTTTATTTATTTATTTTTTTTAAAAAAACAAAACAAACAAACAAAAAAAAACAACAAAAAAGGATTTATTACGAAAATTTGTGACCATGATAGAAAAGATTTTTTTTTTTCCAGGAAAAGTGGACTTAGTGGTGTTTTAGAGAGGCACCGCTATCTCTTTATTGTAAAAAGACCCTGTCCAGATTTTAAAGCGCTCCGGCGGAAACCCTCACCCTTAGACACTTTAGAATGAACGTTAAAACACAGTTAGTCTAGCCGAAAGAATGGCGATGTGCGGCGGATCGGAGTGTGTAAAAACCGTGGTGTATAAAATTGTGTATGGGAGAATACTTGTAAGACCACAGTCCTGCTGTTGCATACTGTCGAGTGTAAAAAATATTGTATTCGGACGTCTGATTGTAGCTGATGTGAGTTTGTGTAATTCTCTCTACTGTAGCATATGTTAGTCAGACTGGTGTGATCTTAAAGGAAAACTCCACCCTGAATGGCTTGCATATTAATCTTTATAATAAACGTGTGATCTTCAATGGCACCCAAGATATATTTTGATATATATAGTTTTTTCATTCGGTCATTGGTGGTCACATTGTTTCATTTCGGTAAACAATCCCCCCCCCCAGTGGCGCATTGGGCTTTAGCCTTCGTTTCATCTCTACTTAAAGAGAGCGAATGCGGCGGTGCTTTAGTCCTTTAGTCTGTCCAGTCTTCTCACCTCCTCATCTGCTCAAACATTTCAACATCCAAAGCTTCACCGCCATCACGCTCATCGTCTCGTAGATCAGAGCGGAGTCTTGTATAGTGTGCATTCTAGGACTTTGAGGACAACGTTTGCGCCCACATCTCCACCATTACGATGCTGGATTTCTCGTTAAATCGATGCTTTAAATTTCGTTTTTAGGAGCGAACAGTGAAAACTGACCATGATCACTTACGTTTGAGATCTTTGGATTTCAAGAAAAAAATGAAATGGCGTTGTAACTGCGCTAGAAATACCAGTGTACCCGTGACATCAGCGTGGTACACAACCGCGGGCTTCTCGCAGTCGTGATCAAAATAGAACGCCAAGCAACAGACGAGCACCGGATTCACGAATATTTGAATATAAATATATCGAATGTGTTTCAGGGTGGAGTTTTCCTGTAACTGTAGCTGAATTGAGGAGGCACTTGAATGTGTCAGTTGAGAACTGCATGTAGATGCGGCGACTCGCAAGTGAGTCTGTGTGTGAGGTGTAAAAGCGATAAAATCGAAGCTGTCGCAGCTTAATACAACGTAATTACCCTGGCTATATAACTAAAAATAAATATAAATGGAGACTACAATTGCACACACACACACTCACACACACACACACACACACACACACACACTGTAATCTCTTTTTCAGTCACTCAGGATTTCTGAGCCGGTCAGCTGATGCCTCCATGCTCAAAGGAGCAGAAGAGCAGCTATTGAGGATAAATGTACGTGTTCACCAGTGTTTATGAATTATACTGCAGTTTAATACAGTTTGAGGTCTTGGTTTATGGTTGTGTGTGTTTGTTTGTGTGTGTGTGAATATGTGTTAACGTCAGCATGTGTTCATGTATGTTTCACCATTGTTGGGTTGAGTATAGAGGCACAGCATGGCACAGCATAGATGATGCAAACACACACACACACACACACACACACACACACACACACACACATATACACATACACATCTGACACACACAGTAAGGCAATCAGATACAAACTATATTCGACGGAACTCTCTCTCAATCCCTTTCTCGGTCTCTCTTCTATTTCTCTCTCTCGCTCGGTTTCGCTCTCTCACTCTCAGGAAAAGGGAACACAAACTGACAGACGATGAGCGCGACAATAAACAGAAAGCTCTTTCCTCTCACAGAGAACATCAGGACCTGTGTAAAAATGGCTACAATCAAAAATGAGGCACTTTTTTTCTTTTTTTTCTTAAATAAAAAAAAGTTCATATATACTTCTCTCGGTAATACTATGTAGAGTAGATTATATACGTTTCTCATCTATCGTTAGACTACGTAGCATCTGTATTACAATTATTTTTGAAATTTTCATAATGACGGGGGGGGGGGACAGGAAGGAATATCATTGGCTCCTGGTTGGCAGTCAGAGTTGCTTTAATCCTTCCCGATTGGCTGAAGGAGATGTCCGTCTTAGTGTGAATGGTTTGTCATGACCAATAGTCTTTTGGCAAAATTTTGTTCCGATTGTAACCGATGGAAACAAAAGATTTTTTACAAGGTGAGCGTCCACACCTGCAGAACTCACACACACGGAGACGCATACAACACACCCACGCATTCGCTCTCTAATGCACACGCACACACACACATCTGTTCCTCTTCACCAAGCAGGATGATCAGCACTCTGAGAAAGAGAAAGAAAGACAAACAGAATGAGAATTATTGCATCAGGCAGCGAGTGCAGAAAACAACAACAGCTGCCAGTTAACCCGCATCCAACACTCTAAATAATTCCACATCCTCATGCTGCTCTTGCGGCTCGGTGCAGCAGCGCGTATTATATGTAGTAGGGCTGTAACACAAGGACACTATCTGCATCAGTATTAGGATTTAAAAGTGGGCTTGCACCAGTAACTTTTTAGAAATTAAATATACACGTCTTGTCTCAACCAGATGCCTTGTGAACGTTTCTGTTAAACCAAACAGGAAAAAAGGTGAAAAATATATATATGTATATTTATATAAGAATAGTACGCCTCCTATTCATATCAGTATTTGCATCCATTTAGAACAGACATAGATCCTGTTATGTAATTACCCATACATCCTCTCGTGTTTACTCTTGAACTTCATTGCACTGAAGCACGGGTCTTACCTTTCACCTCACGCCTTACGTATTCCTTATATAAGCACGCCGAATCGTCTTCCGTGTGTACGCGTGTATGTGGATGAGATCACACTGCCTTAACAGGACAGGATACAGCCCAGATGTATTACTTAGACATCTATAATATGTCTATTAAATGCCTTTGTAAGCTACACTCCACTACCAAGAACTATTTTTTATCAATAGTTGATTAATGACAGGTTATTGCAACGTGGTGACACTGGAGACTCCTTCCATAACTGTTAAATAAACTTCTACTCACAGAAAGCTTCAATACATCAATGATTGGGTTGGGGTTTTTTTCTTACAGTAGTTTCTTTGTATAGTTCTTGTGAATAATCTGCCACACAAGTCCCTGTAAATTCTACTATAGAAATTATGTCCTAGAGAAATGATCTCAGCACCTCCTGACCAAACAGATCAGAGAATTCGACAGCGGTGTTGTATAATAACGCATATCACATTGAGAACTCATTATTATGAGACAATAATGCTAATCTGACTGTCAACATTATCCATTAAGACTGTGTTAGGAAAGTATGTCTTCTTGCTCAAAGACACTTGGTGTTATAGCCAACAACATAGCGGAGACTGCAGACACGAGGCATTATACTCGAGCAGACATATACACACACACACAGAAGTAACCATGCATATTCACCTAGGCTTCCACAAAAGCGACCCACGCTTCCCCACCCACACACAGCTCACGCACACACACACACACACACACACATGCACATGGGTAATAACAACAGAGAGCTATGACATGATTCTTAATAATGTCAACGAGCAGAGGAAGAAGTGACTGTTCAGTGTTTGAGGAGTTCATTAACTTCCCTTGGTGCTATCCAACGTCTCACTTTCTGTGTCTTTCGCCTGCCTCTTCCTCAGTCTGGCCGTCTCTACACACACATAGGCGTTTATTGAACAGCTCCCCTGGGACCTCGACAGGCCTGTCTGGCACTCAGCGATTTTCTCTACACTCTCTCGGTCTATCACTGTTTGTGTTGCTTCCTCAGCTCCCTCAGTTTCCTCTCTCTCTCTCTCTCTCTCTCTCTGTTCCCTTCTCACTCTCTGTCGCTCCTTCTCATTTTCTTCTTCACTATAATATATTGCTGTGTGTGCTTGGACAAGTCTGTGCACACAGACATCTCTGGCAACACACCAGCGACCAGACGAGGTCACAGTCAGAGACACGAAGAAAAAAAAAAAAAAAACAGACATGCGAGCCAGACATATTACAAACACTTATACTAGAGTGCTGTTGAATTCGCAATTCTTAATTCTCAGTTCAAATGAATTTTCTAGATCAGCAGCTAATAATAATAATTGAATTACAAATGTGCTATTTAACAAAACAAAACCAAAAACACACACACACACAAAAAACAATTGCACTTGGACGGTCAAATAAATACAAACACACAATGTCGAAATGCAGGTCTGGTCGAGTATTCATGCAAACACTGTCGGTTATGTCTTAAGTCAATGTAAACAGTTGGGAAAGAAATCAGAGGTGTGTCAATACAGTATATTGGATCTGTGCATCAGGTCTTAAAGTGACAGCAGACCCTAATAAACCTGCTGCTGTCTGCATCATTAATGACAATAATGAGTCTTTATTTGTCGTATATACGTTACAGCAGAGTGAATTTCTTTTCTTCGCATATCCAAGCATGTTAGGAGGTTGGGGTCAGAGCGCAGGGTCAGCCATGATACAGCGCCCCCTGGAGCAGAGAGGGTTAAGGGCCTTGCTCAAGGGCCCAACAGTGGCAGCTTGGCAGTGCTGAGACTTGAACCCACCAACCTTCTGATCAATAACCCAGAGCCTTAACTGCCAAACCACCACTGCCCCCCACCTTACTTCTTAATGTAGTAAATATCCTAAACCCTGCTGAGAGGGATTTCTTTTTGTTATTTTAGGAATTCAAATGAGAAAAAAAAACAAAACAAAACAAAAAAAAGGTTACAAGAACAGAACCGTGTTCAGAAATGAGTTTGTTGTCCTTCATTGACAGATTAAAAGCAGTAATAAAGCACGAAGCTTGTTGTTATGACCTGCTGCTGAATGTAAATCTACTCTGTTCTCTCTCTCTCTCAGCCTACTGTATATAACCGTGGGGGAGACGCATCAAATCATTGAAATGTCAACTCGAACTGGAGGACACGATATAGTGTGATACAATAACAAAACAGCTTCTTTTGTATTTTCATACACTTGAAATATAATACAAGTTCTAGATATATCTCTATATCCCTGTAGAAACCCTTTAATTGATGGGAAACTAGTTGAGGTGCTGATGACATGAAGTAGTCAAGGTGTAATAGTGGTATTTTTTGTTACATTTACGTCGCCATTGGTAGGAACAGTAACTCTACCTCCATGTCATCGATCATTTTCTTATAACAGAACATTCCCGAGTGTTTTATTCCTTACGTAGCACTTAACATCCATGCACAGCAAACCTTCCGCACTGAAACTGAAGTGTGCGTGTGCAGAGTGACGCGCGCGCACACACGCTCAGGCATAGCGTCTGATCTGACTAAGCTTCATTGAGATAAGTTGAAAAACATCCCTCTTCATACGCCCCCCCCCCCCTTCCTCCTCCTGAATCCCTCGCTCTCTCTACCTACATGACAGGAAGCTATCACAAAAGAAAGGATGAATCAACCTCTGTTTTAGAGTGGCTTTTCACATCTCTCCGTCTCCTCGTCCTTCTTTTTCCTTCGCTCCTTCTCTACTTCGTTCAGTTTGAGTGCCCCTGACTCACTATTTCTACTTCCAATAACAAAGAAATAGAGACAGAGAAAGAGAAAGAAAGTGAGACAGAGAAAGTAAGTGAGACAGAGAGAGGAAGAAACAGACAAGTAGAACACGGATGGAGACAACCGTGTGGCGTGCTACGGGTGTGCATGCACGTACGCCGTGTCGATAAACATACGAAAAGTCAACACGTTTGACACGCAGCAGAGAGATCAGATCTAAAAGAAGACAGGACAAATTAAGTCCGTAATAAGTTCATATAAATAAACAATGAGGTTATTCATTTATTTTCCATTATTATTATATCATTAGACAATATGTGAAGCATAACAAATCCCACATTTAATTAATTTGCTGAAATTTTCCTCTCAAACCCTTGAATACGAGTAACACCTGTGTCTTCTCAGTACATACACCACTTTCTCTAACTTTCCTATCAATGGAACATGTCAGTACCAAGGCTGAACCATTCTACTGATGGAAATTTTTGTCCTCAGCACAACTGGCCACTACCTCATTCATTTTTTTTTCTGTTCTTCTACTTCAGTGACTTTATTCTAGGGTTCATTGACTATTAATTTTTATTAGTCGACCAGTAATTCAATAAAGGACTAAACCAACCATCTTTTGTAGAGTTAAAGCAAAAAAGGATTCAGGACATCGCTAAATATATGATAAATAATATTGATAAATGATAATTATGATATCATTATCATATAAATAAATGATGATTAAAATAATTTAAAAAATCATATCAATAAATGATGATTAAAAAAAACAGTAAATAATGCTTTAAACTACACTTAATTTAACAGCCATTGACATTCCTAGCTTCAATGCTTTTTATGCCATACTGTCAACATAAAAATCAACCAAAAAAAATCAATCTGTGTATCAGATTTCACTCTTTAAGGATGTACCAATGAATAAAATGCACTTGTGTGGATGACCTGGTGGCTCAGCTGAAATTGCTGATTCTGACACTGAGACTGTGCAGCATGGAAGCTCATGTCCATCAACAGAGCCCTCTGCATACAGCTCAATGAGCGAGTTTCCTTGGTTGCCATGTCTACATCAACACCGGGGAGGTTTTTCCAGGCCGAATAGCATCCGAAAACAAGTCTGGATCAGACTTTGTCAGCTGGCGTGCTCTGCTAACGCACTCTAAACTAGCTGAGTGGGATTGGATAGTGATGTGCAAACTGTGGCATCGAATGTGCTCATGCAGTGATGGAATTCACTATGCCACAGTGCAAGGATTTCACTGAAATTATATTTATCTTTAAAGGACGAGGAAAAGTAACTGCGGGAGCAGGTGGGATTGTTGGGACTGTAGAATGGGTTTAATCTAACCTGATTTCTTTCCTGGCTGCCTCATATCTGTTTTATTTCCCACCTCTCAAACTAGTCGACATCCCCACTGTGGTGACTAACGAAGGTGTTATTCAACTAGTCAACGACAACCAGTTTAGGCTTTCACAACTTGCAAACAGTAAACAGTAGTAAACAATAAGACGTCATCCTCTTTCCTGGTAATGTGTTTGTCCTGTTCACACAAGGACCCTGCTTATAATTACCTGGGAATTGTATTAGCTCTTATCCCAGGTGGATTTCTGCGTCTTCCTAGGATTTCAACTTGCGTTCACACTCATACTCTCGTGGCAAGACGTTACTGTTGAAATGTAAATGTGTGAAAGTAGATAAATAGTCAACAGTGGTGTGTATAGGTATGGAATACATGATAACTGTGACCTTGTGAGGTCATTTCCTGGGCCCCAAATGACATGTAGACATATTTTTCTGCCACAGTAAAGCAGAAAGAAAATAGAACTATTCTCATAGGTAATAAAAGATTGTGTGTGTGTGTATGTGTGTGTGTGTGTCAGAACAGTTAACAATCCATTCCAATTTAAACACAGACAAGTGTAAAGATTTATATATGGATATAATACATACATAAACAACAAGATATACTTAACTGGGTAAAAATGTACACAATTGCACAGTAGCCAAAGAAGAGAAAGTGAAATAGAGAGGCAATATCACTGGCATCACTAAGAAAGTCAAAGCTTCCTTTGACTTATGATGCGTTAAAAAAAAAGCAACAATACGCCTTGAGCCGTTTTTAAGCATGCAAGTCTCTCTCGATTCTAGGGCCTTTCACATCAGAGCTCGCAGAGAGAATATGAGGCCAAGTGCTCAGAGTGTTATGCACTCAAGGTCATGGTCAGGTCTGAGTCTGACGCTACTGTCTCAAAGACAAAAACAAACAAACAAAAAAATAAATAAATTATATATATATATATATATATATATATATATATATATATATATATATATATATATATATATTTTTTTTTTTTTTTTTTTTTGTTACAAAGCATATTTTGAAAATGTCTGACACTATCTGAGTTCAAGATATTCTACCAGCCTTAACACTGTTGAGATGCAGCAATAAGAAGTCACGGGTGTCATAAACCACCAATTTACCTTGTATTTTTCTCAAATATTTGCGATCTACAAACTGTTGTACTAGAAGGAATGAATTGCTCTACATTACAAAACCAAAGTAATGTATAGTAAGATGTGGATTTGGTCATTCATATTCTTTATGATGTCTTGAGCATCATTGTTGTTAATTTAGCATTTATGGAAGGAGTATCCATTGTGAGCTCTTTGCAAACACTCAGAAGTAAATAAATAATTGTACATGTAAATCACTGCTCATGTGCCTCCTGCCAAAACCTCCCACATTGGGATCAATCGATCTGCATTGAACTGAGCGTGACATTTAACTCCAAGCCGCTCTAAGCAATCATCTTATGGCAAGCCATGAGACATAACAACGGTAAACCACTGATGTTAAGCTTGGATGGTTTTCAATGTGTGTAGAACAATATTTCCCAACCGCACATTACAGATTAGTGCTTTCCATATTAAACCATTAATTTTTATTGATGCTAAAACAGCATTATCGCTGATGATGTTTATGAGGTGCGTTGCTTGTAGCCAAGGTCCTTGAGCACCAATGTTATTGCCAAATTGTTTGCTCTTCCACAGGAAATATTCCAGTTTTATCAGTATCATTATGTTCCTTGGCTTGCAGATAGACAAAAAAAAAACCCCACAAAAAAACGTCCTTCTATTGTGGCTAAATAGTCGCATAAAAGTGATAAACTGAGAAAAAGTAACCAGTAAAAAATGAGGTAAAGTGTTCCATGAAATACAGACGTCACAGAAGCTCAGGACAAAAAGACTACAGAGGAAGACCAAAGGTAAAAACATCACCAATAAATAAAAACACATAAGATCAATGGGATTTGGTTAAGGTAAAGAGGTCCCTGACTGCAAAGGTTTCAGAAACCATGCTCTATTATACTCGGAGATTCAAACCCTAATATACTACAACTATACCTATATGAGGGTTCGCATTCTTACACACAGAGAAACTAATTAGTTTGAAACTAATTAGTGATTCTATACAATGGACAGAAGTGTTCTTTGGCTTGATTATGGCTTCTCTGACCCAAAGCAAGCTGGCTGTCTAGACAGTTCTGCATCGAGACAGACTCCCACTACTTAACTCTTGTCTTCTGTTTTCTCCCAGAATTACTCATGAACAATCGTGACTTCAGATCGACACAAACCTGGCAAACAGTGCTTCTGGTTTCGGGTTGCCGTTCACTCCAAAGACACTACAGGAGTAGTAATGTTGAGTCTGAAATATCAAACATGCTTAATATTTTAATTCGGGGCAACCATGAGTCGATTATCTTCCCAGATTACATCCCACGCCACAGGGTAATCTGGGAAGATAATCATTTAAGACAAGCGCAAAAATTGGGACACCTTTTGTCCTAGGCATTACTAGCTCTATTCCACTCATTCCCTCTGCTACCAATGCCTCTTCTTCTGGCCCTTCTTCTCTTCGCAGCTTATATCACCTAACCTCATCTCACCTCAGCACTTGGGTTCATTGCACTTCTGTGATGCCTCGTTCGCAATGACGCCTTACACTCTGCACTCACTGACTGTCTCTCAACAGGTTTCTCCTTCTCTAGACTTCATGTCGTTGCTCGTCCTCCTGCATCCAGACTGCTTAGCTCCACTTCATTTCTATGAAAACTTATAAATGCATTTTCTTTCTCTCAGTATTGCCTTTCAATACATATTTTCCCACTCCTCATAATATCAGCTATTGCATTTATTCCACCTTTTCACTGCTTTTTACAGATGACATACCGAAAGTCACTCATGTCCTACAGGGACCACAGTCTTTCTATGTGAGGCTGGGGATGTGCTAGATAGGATTTGACTATTTCTAATGTACTTCAGGCAAAATATGCGCAGGGAGTGAGATTTCAACAGTTTTGTATTTTACATTTAAAAATACATTATACCACAGCACTCCAGAATTGTCCATTCTGACTGGTCAAGTAAGAGCAGCTCTAATACTATTTCTGGCAGCAAAATATACAAATATGCTATTCTTTCTAGAGGAACAACTAATTCTAAGATATTTGCGTATATGACGGCTACTCACATCATCGCAGCCTAAAAATTAACAAATTAAAATATGTTGTTATTTCACACCAAAAAAAAGCATAATACGTTTATTTAACATTCATGAAAGGAGTCTCCAGTGTCAGTGCTTCGCGACAGTTGGACGTAAAGCTGTAACTTTAAGTTTTCCACCATGGACTTCAGGACAGAGGATGCTGTATTTTCTTGGTAACAAACTGCATTTTTATTATTAACGTCAAGAAAATGTGAGGGAATGTCTGTTAAATAAAAAAAAATGTAATTGTTGGCAAATTGCTGTGGTTCAAGCTGAATAAAACGCTTGTGGACATACAGTTATAATAAAGAAAGAAACGAAGCAGGTGAGAAGCAGGATCCAATCTCTTAATGGTTCTTATGGCCTGTACCAACCGTGATTGCTGTGTTCACACCTGTCTAAACGCCAAGCCTAAACAGCTAAACATATCAGGGTTCAGTTCAAGTGGACTAAATGCTGCATATGTAAAACCACCCAGAGAGAGAGAGAGAGAGAGAGAGAGAGAGAGACTAAAGCACTGAAGACACTAAGCAATGATCAAGGCCATTTTCAGCAGGAGTGAGCCTAAATGGCCATAATTACCCACAATCACTATATGCATTAAATGTATGCATTCAGCTATATGGCTGCACAGTGGAATCCCTTAGAAGCACCTAAAATATCTGGCCCAGACTCATACGCAGTGGCTGCACAACTTCAACTGTAATGCACAACAGCTTCACAGTTTCAGCTGTCTATGCCTTCTCGCAAACATTATATTCTACACAAACCCACACATGCTTTAACACTTTCTTAATTATCTCTAATCACAGAGCATGCGTTAAATGACATAGTAAATAGCTATACTAAGGAAACCCTTACAGACACACACCCATGCTTACTGCTTTCACCCAGCATTCTCTCATAAGATTTAGCACTCTTAGTCTCAGTCTCTCTCTCTCTCTCTCTCTCTCTCTCTCTCTCTCTCTCTCTCTCACACACACACACACACACTTTGGTCTTTGATTAGCGCTACTATATGGGAGCCTTCATGTGTGCACTCTTCTTACATCTCGTCTTCAGATACTAAAATACAAAAAGGACTGAAAGACACACCAATATTTCAGCTGTTAACGTTGCTATAATTAAAATACCAATGTCTCTGTTTGCCAGTTCCACAAATAAATAAATAAATAAATAATATTTTATACACTGAAGCATAGATGTCAATAACACAAGTCTCTCATTAGCATATAATATCAAACTCAAATGATTACACTTAATATTGGTCAAATTAAAATAAATAATTAATGTTTTAAAACAGTTATGTATAACTAATTTGGTACGTAAGGCAATGCATACTTTAAAAAAAAAATACAATGCAATAACAGAGATTCCAAGAGTATGTAACATTTGCTACATGTGTATATTAACTCTTTCCAAGGGTAATCACCACTTATTCATCATTCTGGGTCATTGTCTGGGGGTTCTGTTATCACTAGGAATCATTCCACTTGGATGATCATCTTGTAAATTTAAATAATAATCACCAACAATGTAAATTTATAATCAATTACAAACCTTTGCTGTCTTTCCTGTTATTTTGGTGGACTCTTAGTTCCTCTGACTTGAAAAAGTCAATGCTGGCATATGTGTTGATGCTGGAGTTGCTGCTTCCCCCGGCTGCTGTTCCACCTAATCCCACTGTTAACCCTTCTCCCAGGACAGTGAAGTGGGGCCCAGAAGATCCATCCAGGCTCATTTGAGGGTTGTCCTTACCAGCCAAGTCAAGGTCAATGTAATTTAGACCTTGCTCTAGTAACAAAGATGAAGCCTGGGCTGTAGTTAGAGCTGCCATCCCAGGACCAGATGGCTGCCCAGTAGCCCAAAGGGAACTCTCTAGCCCATGGCATCGAGTTGTAGTGGCCTGGGGAGCTTCCACAAAAATAGAGGAGGAGGAAGAGGGAGAGAGTGCTGGAGGTGCCTTGAAGGTGTCTGAGCGATGTCTCCGTCTTGCTGATGATTCCGCTCTGACTAGTCTGGCACCTTGGTCTAACTTGGGGAATACCTTGGGTGAGTGGAAATCCATGCTTTGTTCCTGCTCAATAGAAGATTGCTCAGCTGTTTGCCCAGGTTTAGGACCATGCAAGGGGTTTTCTACTATAGCCAATCCAAATGCCATTTCTGTGTTGCCTGTGAAAGGCGCACCAGTCATATCCCCAGACGGCAAAGTGGACATACCACTCTTTCTGTGTGCCTTTTCAGCTTCCTGTGCCACTTGAGGTGCCCTCGTGGGATTCTCTCTTGCTTTTGGAGCTACTGCTGGGGTGGGACTGAAAGAAGAGAGAGATGTGCAGGACAGAGGAGATGATGAATGACCCAAATCCATGTTAACATACTCTGAGGACACAGAGATGGAAGTCGAGAGGGGTGCTGAGAAACTGCGGGGCAGATTGGTACCACCAGTTTGGCATGCAGACGGTTGGTATAAGGCTCCTGAATGCCCTTCAACCACAGTGCTCCCCTGATCTAAACCTGCTACCACTCTGCTGCACTTTCCCTGATCACCCTGATAAACAATGCTAACATATTCACCAGAGCTTTGGGGTACTAATGGCTGTACATTTTCTTTGACTCTTGGTAGGGTGTTGGCTTTGGACATGTCCACATAGAGACTAAAGGGTCTGCCTTTTCGTTGCTGTGGATGACCCTGTTTCTGGACACCTGGCCCTCGTCTCTGCTGGTGAAAATGGTGGGCTGAATCTCTGGGGTGAACACCCCCTACCCTGTGTCCTGTGCTCGACCTGGTGGCCTTCCCAATTCCACCAGCAGGCAGGGACAGAGGTTTGTCCTCCAAACTCTCAGTGCTTGCTGAACTGGAAGAAAATGATGAGGAGGACAGGGAAAGGTTTCCACCTCCATTGGGGCCAGCAGCAGAGTCAGCACTACTGGGATAACCACCCCGTCCAGTCCTCCTTCCAGAAACACCTTCACCCCTAGAAATTGCCTCTGGCCTCCTCCCCTCTCCCAAATTATCCTCAAAGCGAGTAGAGAGGGTGGTATGTTTATACGACCGTGGCAGGGAAAAGTAGGAGTACACAGTTTTGGGCTGTAGTGGATGTTGTTCTGGGTGTGAAGGTGGTGTGCTGCAGGCTGACCTGGCACTAATGGGTGACATGTTCATGTAGTCACTGCCTGCTCGACTCTCCATGCTGCTCCTGCTACCCCACAAGCACCCACTCATTCCATGTAGATCTGGTGAACAGCTGCTGTGGGGGGACATCATCATGTAGCCCTCAGAGACAGGAAGCCGGATGTTCTGTGGGGGTGAAACACTACTGTTGGGGGTCATAGTCATGTACTCATCCCCTCCCTTTGGTTCCGTTTCAGACACTGAAAGAGACAGACTTGCAGGAGCTGTAACACCTGGCAGCATAGACATGTAACCACTGTCAATCGATGTGTTCTCCAGACTCTCCTTTGTATTGACACCTTTATTTGCTGAAGTTTCCACCTGCCCACTTGGAGTTACTGAGCTTCCTGAGCCTCGACGTGAGGTGAATGATTCTCTGCTGGTGCTGCGAGACATCACTGCGTAGTCTTCATCCTCTTCATCTTCTTCTTCCCTGCAATGAGGCACTATACGCTCCCGAGCAGTAGAAGGTGGAAGAGAAGTACGCTTGCTATGTAACCTACGCTCAGCTTCATACTCTCTGCTAGAGGAGCGTCGAAGAATCCTGCGCCCATGCATTCTCTTGTGAGCGGTGTCTCTGTGACCCACTAATATGCAGCTAGTAGAGCCATCTACTAATGCAGTAGAGAGACCTGCAGCAAGAAGGGAGTGCTCACCAGGGCTAGATCCATACTCATCAGAGGAGCCATAGTCACTCGGGGAGCCTGACATGGACACTCTCTGTGGGATCCGAGCATAGGTGCAGATGGGCACTGTCCCTAATGGAGCTCCACTCAGTCCACACTCGGATCCATGCCCGGAGCTAGAGGAGAGACTAGGGGCTGGGGAAGGTGCTGGGTTCTTAGGGGTGTATGGCGCCAAACTAAGTGTGATCTTGGCCGGGGTAGGCGCTCTCGTGGGTTTGGGTCGTAGCGTAGGGGTGGTGGAGCAAGAGGAGCCATTGAGGCTTGGACTGGTGCTGAGAGCAGTCATTCTGCCACTGCTATCCTCTGTCCGTGCGCCAATACTAGCTGTGCGTGACCGGGAGAAGCCATGTCGAGATGTTGGAGATGTGTTGGTACTGTGAGGCACACCAGGAGTCTCTGTCCTAGCCCGCCTGGAGAAGCCTACCTGGGAAGGTGGCAGATTTGGATGGTGGCGTCGTGATGGCACGCTAATAGGATTCGAGGCTGTGCCGCCTCCACAGGAAGTACCCACTGCCTGGGTTTTGCTCCGTTGACGGAATTCTTCACTCAGGGCTTTCATAGCTTCTAGAAGAGTCTCATGCATGTTCTGTGCAACTACAGAATCCTCCACTTGCATCCAAAATTCTCCAGGTCCTGTCATGGCTGAACGGCCCACTTCGATGAAGAAAAAGTTCTCTGAATGGCCACAGCGGCGCACATTCATCAGTTGGAGCACTACAGCAGGTGTATCCGAGTTGAGCTTCACAAAGTTGACTGTATTATCAGTAAGGCAGAGTCTGTAGATGCCGATCAGGTTCCTTGCTTGCCCTAGGCCTTTGGGCCATAGCTTCACCTGCCATACCTCCTTAAAAATAGGGCCAGGGGATAGCAGTCCACATTCTCCTCCACTGCCATAGTCTTCTGGGGTCTTACCTGCAGTGACAACAGATACAAATGAACAAATGAAACTACATAATGGCATACAAATAGCATACTAAAGAAACATCCATCTATCTTCTATACCACTTATCTTTCCTTCAGGGTCATGGGAAACCTGGAGCCTATCCCAGGGAGCATCAGGCACAAAACAGGATACACCCTGGACATAGTGCCAATCTATCGCAAGGCACAATCATACACATTCACACACTATGGACATGCCAATCAGCCTACCATGCTTGTCTTTGGACCAGGGGAGGAAATCCCCATAGCATGGGAAGAACATGCAAGCTCCACACACACACAGGACCACGGTGGGAATTGAACCCCCGACCATGGAGGCGTGAGGCGAACATGCTAACCACTAAGCCACCATGCACCCAATACTAAAACAGAATTATTAATATTGAAACAGAATTATGAAGATTATGAAGCCTACAGTTTTCATATAGTGTGTCAGAAAACACTGAGGTCAGGTTTCTCTCTGTGAGCCGTTTCTCTGCATGTCGCCCCAGTGTCCATGTTATTTTTCCTTCGGGTTTTCCATTTTCCTCCCGCCTCACAAAAAGATGCTGGTAGGCAGATTGCGCTAATCTAAATTGCCCTAGGTGTGAATGAGTGTGTGAATGTGTGTGCATGGTGTCCTGTGATGGACTAGCATCCCATTTGGGGTGCATTTGTGTCTTGTTTTTCCAAGGATAAGCTCCATATCCACAGTGACCCTGACCAGCATAAAGCAGTTACTGAATATTAATGAATGAATGAATGAATGAATGAACTGCAAAATGCTCAATGTTTTCACTGATGATTAAAAACATGTCTGGAATTTACTTTTCTGACCCCCTGACAGAAAGGACAAATAAATTAATGTATAAATTTAAATACATAATGCACAATAATGCACATTTTCAAGAAATACGGTGAATACGCTGGAATAGTTTTAATGCATTTTCAATTAAGGCTGGTTCATATTTATTCGGTTATGCATTTGGTTGTATACCACACACGAGTTGTAAATGTGATACACTGGAAAATAAAAACACAGTCTGCTTATAGTAAACGTGCTTGTAGGGAGTAGGTTACAAGTCGGCAATGGGATAAGGGCGTTTACCTACAAGCAGATAAAACGAGATTTATAACGGGCAATCCAGTATACAAGGACACGGCTTTGGCTGGTGAGCACATCGCTTAATCACGTCCCACCGATCCGATGCCCTCGTTTAACCCTGTGATCATGCAAGATGGGGTGGGAGACCACGGCAGCCAAAGACACGAGAGACGTGCGAAGGAAACCCCGTTTCCCAATGAAAACACGTCGCCGCTGCGGACGCCCTCCCCGACACGCGCTGCTGTGGCACGGAAATGTAGGTTACGCGCACCAAACGTGCTAAAACCCCAAAACAGACGACCGTGCGCGCTGCAGCAGCCTCCCCTGCACAATGCGACACCCTCTCACACACGCATTCACATGCACACACGCGCACAGACACCGTAGTGATTCCCGACTGCACCAAAAACAGTACACATGGGTAAATATCAAAAATACAATCGACACTCCGCTGAAACACTGCGCGTGCAGCTGCGCCGTGCTGCACGCGCAATTTAAGTCAGCTTCCATCAAAACACGATTAGGGTGTGGGGAAATGCATTTGACATGATGCTTATGCACGCGCAGCAGGGATGTACATTAGGATAACTGATGGGCGGAACTATGGCGAATTTGATACAGAGATCATAAGGGTGCATTTATTATTATTATTATTATTATTATTATTATTATTATTATTATTATTGCTTACTTCTGCACTGCAGGTCCAGCATGGCCTGATACCACTCGTTCTGCAACTCCTCAGTGTCCGCGGCCACGGCGAAGCTCTCTCCGCGGGTGTGTAGCACGATCATGTGCTTGTTTTTGGAGTCGGCTCGCTTGTTGATGTTAAAGCACGATTCCAGGTCGACAACCTTCTTGGGCACCGGCGACTTGCTCCGGAATTTCTTCTCGCTCTCGTAGTACTCGAGGCGGGCAGGGCCGCGCTCAGAAGGCGCGCGGAGCACGAAGAAGCGCCGGTGCGCGGATTTCGGCTTGCGCAGGTAGCCGCTCTTGCAGACGTCCTCGTAGCATCGCGGCTCCGTGATCGTTTGGTTCTCCATTGCTGGTTTTTTTTTTTCTTCTTCTTCGTTCCCTGACCAAAAATCCTTACGCTGCACGTTCACTCATCGTTATGCTCTCTGTGGTCCTCGTCCTCCTCGTCCTCCTCCTCCTCTCTCTCTCATCATGCCCTCGAAATAAGAGAGCAGGTGTGTTTTCCTTCAAGTCTCGCTGGCGTCCTGTGCACTCAAACACGAATCCAAACCGACAGGCGCGCACATGCGGCACGCGCGACGTCTGCACTGAAGGCCGTGCCGCGACAGAGCGCACCACAACTGTTTACTGTACGCAGTGTTGCCAGATTGTTTTTTTTTATGTTTCCATCCCAATGCACACTGTGCATAATACATTCCCTATATTGAAACAGTGCAGATTCACATAGGTGGATCGGGCATCATGGCAAAACAATAATCGTATTTACTACTTAATCACTGAATTATTTAGGAGTACAGCCTAACTAATATATATATAATAGCAAGCTTCTTCTTCAGAGCAATAAGTAAAGTCATTCAATCCAGTTCCTCAAATTTAGTAGCATGAATTTCTTTCCATTTTAATAATAAACAGTAAATGTTCGCCTAGAAGAATCATCCCAAATTTTGTCAACAAACCCAAGCACTTTTCAGCACAACCCAGTGAAGGACTTTTGGGTGAGAATCTGGCAACCCCGTGTCTGTAGTAGCCTAATGATAACATGGGCTTCTCTGGTTTAATCTTGTTCTTTCTCCTTTTTTGTGTGCCTTTCTCATATTTTACGTGTTGAGGATCCACATTATAGGCTGAGTGACAACTCTTTTCCCCAGAAGAAGAAACCGGACCGTTTTCACTATTTTCGTACATCGTTTATTTATTTATTTAAATTATTAAATGCGGGATCACCCCTTCCATGCTCATTGCCAAGTCTGCGCGTCTCTTTCTGAGATGGGGTTGCCAGATTGAATTCCTTAAATCCTAGCCAGTCTCGGCTTAATATGGATAATGTTAAGAATGAACCATTTCAAAATATTAAATAATTAAACGCTACATGCATGAAATCGCATGCGTCAACAGCAAGCGATATTATTATCGATCTTCCAGCTTTACGCAATGTCATTAATTGCAGCTTGGTGTCGGAGAAACACGATCTGGCAACACAAGACTATTCACTGCTCTGTGCGGCTACGACATCTGCTGGTTGACCTTTTGTTTAAATTTGCCTTGGTATATAACACACAGCAGTGTGCCTCCAGTTAGTCAAAATCACAAATTTACTATTGGTTTAAAATATGTTTAAAATACTTATATTTATATAAAAGTGTTAGCTTTCAAATGTAATCCAGTGTTTGTCATTTTTGGTCCTGGTGTACCACTGCTGTGGACATTTTGGTATTTTCCCTGCTCCCAACTCAAATAATAATTCACCTCATTCACTGATTAAAAACCTTGAACTAGCTTTAACTTGGTGGGTTTAAGAAGAGAAAAACAAAATGTGAATAGGCAGTGGTAGGCTACTACAGGACCACTGGAAGAATTTAAATCTAACCTCTTTTTTTTCACAATGCACCATGAAATTAAAACATTGTCCAAAAGCAAACACAAAGGGTGTGTAATGCTGATTTGTTTATCCATTTGCATGCACTTCAGTATTTGCATGAACTGTCATTAGGCTTACCCGACACTAAGCATTAAGCTATCTTCTGCCATTTTGCCTGGTTAACTAGCAACTTTGACAGGTCTATTGTAAATGAATCTCTGTCGACTTTAATATATTATAATTTCACCTTACAATTTTTTTTTGTTATATTTGCTGTTTTGCAACTCGAGTTTGGAGAAGCATAAACTTAAAGTTGAATGTGCTGTTAATGTGTACGGTTTCTACCAATGAACATGGAAGGGGTGATCCCACATTTGATAATTTAATACACAAAATATATTTTGCACAATGTTTAGTGTGAGAGCTAACATCCAAAACAAATTCTCATTATACACTATATGACCAAAAGTTTGTGGACACCTAACCATCACACCCGTGTGTGCTTTTTGAACATCCCACCCCACTTTCCAGGAAGGCTTTCCATTAGATTTTGCAGTGTTGCTGTTCAGATTTGTCCATTCAGTCACAATATCATTAGTGAGGTCAGGCACTGATGTTGGGTGAGGAGGAATGGGGTGCAGCCGGTGTTCCAGTTCATCCCAAAGGTGTTCAGTAGGGTTGAGGTCAGGGCTCTGTACAGGAACTCGAGTTCTCGCTTTTTGTGTACAGGAGCACTGTCATGCTGGAACAGGTTTGGACCTCTTAGTTCCAGTGAAGAGAAATTGTGTGCTTCCAACTTTGTGGAAGAACCACGTACAGGTACGATGGCCAGGTGTCCACAAACTTTTGTCCATATAGTGTATGTCAAATGAACAGCCATAATTATCATGTTTACTAGCCTATAAATATCCTGTTCTTATATCACCAGTCACACAGTTTATATTGTCATTAACTTTACAAATGATTAGTATTATTGTACAAGTCTGTTGCAAGGAGTAAAATGAATTTAAAAATAATAATAATTTACACACAGACTAATATTTAAAAAAAAAAAAAAAAACATTCAACACATGCTACTGAACTTCGTTATATTCTTCATTATTCTCGTTATGCAGCTACACATAGAGCCAACTGATTGACATTTCATAAGCGTGAAGTAGCCAATCAGAGAGCAGGAGGCGGGATTTGTCGAGAGCGAGAAAAGCGTAACTCCGCCCCTGAAGGAGGAAGTGATGTGCTAAACGCGACTAACAATGTAAATGGGAGTTAATGAGACGCGACTTTCACGTTTTGTACTTTAAAAAATAAATAAATAAATAAATAAATAAGGGGAAATATTCTGATGACGTGGGAGTGTCGCTGGAGTTTCAGGCTTTCCGTCTGATACACTGTGTTTATCGTGTGAGTAGAAAGTGTGTAAAGACAGTGAAATGTGTTACCAGATGTGCAGCTAGCTTGTCAACTTAGCTGGATGAAAGACTGAAGGTAAACTTCAGGCTGCGTTAATCGACAAGGCTTTCAGAACGAACCGCGGTGAGGAACGAGGAACGAGTTCCGGCCCAGAAATAACGAGTCATTTGACAGCTGTGAGGAAAAGAGCCACATTGTTTGGGTGGGTAGGTCGCTGACTAGCATATTGTTTAACCAGAGAAGGAGAAGACTGCTTTGTGTAGACTAATAATGGCACACAACCACGAAAGTTTATCAAACTCGGGTCTGGTCGCCGAGCTGTCCGTTTCCTTCCACGATGAACTCACGGGGAGCATCCAAAGCGCCTTCGGTGTCGCCGGAGAGCTCGCGGTGGCCGAGGTGTCCAAACTGGTCGGGAAAGCCTTCCGCGATATGCGCGATCAGCTGCACAAAACCCTGCTCGCCAACCGGAACCTCCAGACGAGGCTCGGCCTGGCGCAGACGGAGCTGCGCGCTGCGCGTTGCCGCGCGCTGGAGACGCGTCCGACGCGCGACATCGCCGTCAACACGAGTCCGATTCCGCCCGAACCGCGACTCGGTTCCTCTCTGGACGTCAGAGAGACGCATGAAGACTCGCCCAGTGACTCGTTTTTAGAGATCCGACACGACGGAATCGAGTGCGCACAGGACGTGAAACCAAATCTAACAGGAGAGCAGTCTTCACTCCAGTTACAGCAGACTGAAGGTGAGCTCTTATTGTCCTATTTAACGAACACTCTTGTGCATAAAGGGTGAACTCGTAGCTATATTTTTGAAGTTCAAAAATTTCCTGCCATTCATAACACAAAACTCCACCAACACGTGGAATAATTGATTTAATCCAGTTTCCAAAAGTCTGTATGATGTCGCTGGTGTATTGATCATTATTATATGCCAGTCTTGTGCATATTAGAAGCTGGGAACAAATGCAGATCTATTCAAAGAAGCGAGTTCCTTAGCTAAGAGTGGAAATGACTGAATTGTTTGCTCTTTATATTTTATCTTCAAACAGACATAAAAGAGGACCATCATGCCATGCAGGAAAATGCTTCACATGCTGATCAGGCATGCATTAGGTCGGCAGTGATGCCTGGAGCGTCGGCAAAGTTGGAGGAGGCTGATCAGTGTGCTCACCCCAAGTCCGACGTCGATCAAGCGTTTAGTTCGGATTCGCTCTCGATGGCCCAGTCAAAGTTATTGGAGGACTGGAGACCTGAACCACTGCAGCTTCAGAGCTGCCAGTCAGACTCGTATGCTTTATCTGGCAGCTCCGCTCTGGGTAAGTTTTGGTGTGAAGCACAATCACATTGCGTTACCTGTCTTAGATTGTTGCTAAACTCTAATGGTATTGTGTTTGCTACGTTAATCAGAAGTTTCCATACTATTTTGTGCACCATTGCACAGTCTAGAGCGAATAGAGTTCATAAATACAATGCTTATGAGGTTATTTTCCGGTTAAAATGCTGCTTAACAAGTTGTTTTGAAAATATCATAATAGCCCTTGATATAAAAATGTCATAATGTCTAATCTCAAGTAACCCATTTGTGTTCTTTGTGTGTCTGGTTACCCCAATAGCCAATCCCTCTCTCTTCCAAGGAGAACTTCCAGGGATGGACTTCCTTGTATCAGCCTCCTCCAGCCAGCCAGGCGTGTGCCACGCACCGCTCTCCCTGAGAGATGCCTCCTCCCTAACTATCCCCACCCCTGATCCGCTTTTCCCCAGTCACAGCTCTGGACAAGGGCACGGTTTAGGCGAGGCCTTTTCTATGCCAGAGAACGTGCGCAGGTATCGTAGTGTCCTGCAGCCCAAACCAACCAGCCATCAACAGAAAAGTCCCAAACGCAGCTTGTATCCACCTGGGCGAAGTCCATTCCGCTGTCCGCAGTGCGGCCGAGACTTTAACCGCATGGAGCACCTCAAGATTCACCAAAGGATCCATACGGGTGAGAAGCCATATGCCTGCACAGAGTGCACCGCACGTTTCCGACACTCGTGGGCGCTCACGCGCCACTTCCGCATCCACACGGGCGAGAAGCCGTATTTGTGCACACAGTGTGGGAAAAGCTTCCGGAACTGCGGTGGGCTACGCTTCCATCAGAGGACACATGCCCAGCGAGGTGGCCTGACAAACATTAGACCAAATTTAGAGGGCCATGGGAGGGCATAACGGGAAGCTTCTCTTTGGCTTCATCCATTTTCAGGTCACTCTAATTTCTAAACATTACACACAAGTTTATTTGTACGAACACAACTTTTCCATACAAGGGCGTGGTAGTATTGATGTATAATCGACCAAAATCTCACATTGGTATAAAAGAAAAGTGACAGTGGGATAATCATGTCTTATGGCAGAGTATGAATTAGGGCTGTGTTGAATTAGGGCCATGATGAAAGGTAGCACGATGAGTTTTACAAATTATTTCTGAAACTGTGACGCAACAAATCCGAATGCAGTAAATTTCTCAGAACAAATATATGGTTATCTGGTATCCCCCAAACTCTCCTAACTTGTGTATATTTATGATGCATTTATGGTTGAAGACAAACTGCATGGACCTATGCCGCCTTTTTTTGCGACTTGGGTGCGGTGTGCTGTGTTTTTGCTTTTGACTTTTTTGAACCCAACGTAGGGATACTCGGCAGCAGCCAATCGATGCGCCTAGATGCTTTCAGCATGTTTGTCCTCCACTCAGAGATCAGTGATCCACCTCATCACCATGTACTTGTCCAGTTTCCGGGCCGCATAGTGGCCATCAGAACAACTGACCAGCAGGACCACACTGAGCAGTTTTCAGAAGATGGACGACTTTTTATTTTTATTTTTATTTTTTTGTTGCCTTTTTTTCTTTAATTAATTTGTAAAGCTACCATGAGTGTGACGAAGGCATTATATTAACCATATAATTTATTGTTCTTATTTTTGCGTGTGAATTAAACTGTGAATCTCACTTTCAGTGGAACTTGGTAGAAAGGTGGTGAGTAAGCATAGCCATTTGCCATAGCAGTTTGGTGTTTATAAGGAGGTTTTCCCCAACAGAAGATACAGCTAGCTAATTTTGATGGGCTGTGATGCCCTATATTTGCATAATTGTCCATGAAAGATTCCCAGATCTGTTCTTCTAGTGATGCATAGTAATACTTTTGGGCCAGATAGCAACTTGGGTTAAAGTCTTTATTCTTGGGGATTTGCACTCATATCACATTCATGAACCTGACCTGTTTTCTGTAGATAAACAGGATCTAGGATATAGCTTCAATAAGAAGAAAAAGAAGGGATCAGAATCTTTAAAGCAGGTAAGTTTTGAGTGAAAATACACAAAGTTTCCATGACTGCCGAATAATTGTTAAGAGCTGAGCATAGAAAAATAGTTTGTTTTGAATAATTGTGGAAAATACAATATGAATGCAATCTCAAATATTCTGATCTGTCACCATGTTTAGATTTTTCCCTTTATAATATATATCTTTATATACAGTTTCGAGAGATCGCGTGTGCAGCTCGTCAGGTTTGAAATCTCTGCCGTGCTGCTCTGGGTACGGAGCAGGTCAGGGACCAGTACAGGTTTTTGTCCTTTACGCACTCTTGTCTGATCCTTAGGCAGATAAAACAGTAACTATGACAACACTGTCCACACATCACATACTTACACCCTGATTGGTGCATCATTATATTGTGACATTTGGGGCAGGCTCGGAAAAGAGGGCAGCCGTACACGTGGCTGGCGGAATCCGTGACTTGGTCACAAGTGAGCAGCAACGAGACAACCTGGCACAACTGGTTGGTGCATGTGCCATCAGAGCAAGGGTACAGGCAGTGCTCACACAGTGGTTTGGTAGAGCACTGTGGGCAGTACTGTAGCGTAGAGGTACATCCAGCAGGAACCACTGCAGGCTTCATCAGGGAGGAACATTTTGGACACTGTAGAGCAGATACAAAACTTCATTAGAGCAGTGTCCTTTTAGCCTTTTCCTAAGATCTCAGAAGTACTCAGCTATGTCACACCAGCAGGCATTAGGGGCACTTTCCCTTGCAATTTCATTGTATATAGAATAAATTGATGCATTTTCCTATCATCTATAAGAATATAATGAGTCAAATGCTATTTATTAAATATTAAAGATTATAGTGCTCCTAAGCAACATAACATTTTATACAATGGTTGCATTCTCAAATCTGTTTCACAGACATTCCACAACATTACACGTAACTAACTTGTTCAAATGTACTACATATCATTCTTACTGAATGGAAATTGCCATCACTGACAAATTCCTGTGGTATATGAGAGGAAATAAACGTTTCAGGATGTGGTGTTATAGGAAAATAATCAAAATTTGAATCCCAACCAGTCGCTGAATATTTCCCTATAAGTTCTTCTTAGTTCTTCTGCATAAGTTTGAGATCATTCATATAATTTGTCATGTTAATTATTTGTTATTTTACTATACAATACTATACTATGCTAGACATAATAATAATAATAATAATTTTTAAAAAATTAAAAACTTGTCTGTAAGCCTTAACGGTACCAACAGGCCAAGGGTAGAGATCAGCATGTCTGTCATGGTACATAGGGGGGATATGAAAGCATTTTTGTCCTGCTTACCATTCTGCTGTAATCTGGCTCCTCAGGCAGTGGCACAGTGGGGCATAGTGTCTGCATCTGGCTGACCAATGGTGTTTGTGCATGAAATGTCAATCTTATCTAAGAGTTAAAAGTATTCACTTAAAAAAAAAAAATCTTGGCCTGTAACAGAACTAAAACATAAATCTGGGGTTGCCAGACATTACCTGCAGTGATGTGGGATTTTCTTGGATGGATGGAACATCATCTTGTGACGAAGCTAGAAAAAGTTTGGGCATTTGTTAGCCTTTATTTACAAACTCACTATGATTTCATTTGAACGTGCAGTTTCACTTGATCACCGCTGAGTGGCGCCGTATTAATAAAGCAAAAGTGAAACTTAACGTTGTTTCTTAACGTCAGCCAAAACTCGATTATTTATGAATTTAGGAATGTGTTAATACATGAAGTCAAATTTGAGTACATTTTAATCTATGCTAGGCACTACAATTTGGGAGAAAAAATAAGTACACAATATGAAAGCCCCAAATGACATCATGTGACTATTGCTTACATAATATAGGCTACATAAATAATTATTTAATGTACATTGTTTATTGTAAAGTGGCTTTGAGTATATGAAATCCTCTAGTGAATAATCACTACCAGCACAAGACCTAAATATGGGTGTAAATATTATTCTTCCTCACCCACTAGACCTCTATAAGAAAGACAGGACACTTTGAAACCATGTACCTGCTCCTCCCATTCCAGTGTCCTTTCCGTCGTTTTCCTCTCTGCTCCGTTTTATTCCTCTTGTCCTGACGTTGATGGTCGCCTTCCTTCTTCTCGTTCGCAGCATATCGAGGAATGAAAGCAGAAGAGTTTACTTTCTCAATGTCATAAGATTGCTCATTCTGGGGATTTCCTGATCCACTGGTTGTAGGAGGGAACAACCTGATGTAGATCAGAGGAAAGTCCCAAAACTTTACACAGGTAGCATATGACATGTTCCGCATTTTTTTAATACAGATGTATCAACAGCAATTGTTTCCTTTGCAATCTACTAAGAATTTTTTTTGGTTTTGGTTTATTTCCCCTCAGAAAGAGCCAGGAGGAAACAGGGTGCCAGAATAGGCAGTGAATTAATACACTCAGTGGACATTTTATTAGATAAATCGATATGAGCTCCACAAACAAGCTCAATGTTTTAAGATATTTAGGGGAAGGTTATTACGCGTTCTTGTCCGGACACACAATACATTTCTGAAATCCCCAATCCTTGGATGGTGGAGTACAATTTATTGCCAAACCTTTGTGGACACCTGAGGATCACACCTATACTCGAGCCGTCCTTCCTCCACAAAAGTGTTGCCACAAATTTGTAAGTACAGATGTATCTAGGATGCCTGTATGTTGTAGCATTACAACTTCACAAACCTGTTCCAAACCTGTTCCAGAATGACAATGCCCATGTGCACCTCACTGAACACCTTTGGGATGAACTGGAACTGCACCCCAGGCCGCATCACCTGACATCATGCTCTTGTGACTGAATGAACAATTCCCCATAGCCATGCTCAGAAGTCTAGTCGTAAGCCTTTGTAGAAGAATGAAGGTTATTTTAACAGCAAATTGGGACTAAATCTGGAATGGGATACGAGTGTGATGCTCAAGGTGCCCACAAACGTTTGGGTGTATAGTGTGTATTCAAAAGATTATGGCTTAAGCCTTATTGTTAGAACTGGATGAAAACCATTTTGATTCACAACATGTCTGATACATGTTTGTTACATGTCATTTCTAGCAGGGCATGTTGGGCCCTTGAGCAAGGCCCTTAACCCTCTCTGCTCCAGGGGTGCTGTATCGTGGCTGACCCTTCGCACATGCGAAGAAAAGAATTTCACTGTCCTGTAATGTATACGTGATTAATAAAGACTCATTATCATTATCATACTAACAAGTTTCGACTTTCACTTAAATGAAATGATAAACACACCCAAGTTTTACTGTCCCAGTATCCCCGATCTCCCAGTATGCCTAATTTCACCCAGTCAATACTTAACTTAAACTTTCATGACGATCAATAATGCATGCACTAACCGTTAGCTCATCAGAAACCAATGAAGCATAGATTACACATTACACAGGTTGACATCGTGTTAAGTAATTCTATTAATTAATACCATGACATGCAGTATTAATAAAGAATGTTTATATTATAAAGAATGTTAATACACAAATTATAGTCTAGTGTATGTTCAGGCAGTTTGAGATACATTTGCATTAATGTTTTTCACTTCTAACCCTACATTCACACTAGCAGGCTTGTGGGCATGCACTGTCCAGAGTTCCAATGAGAAAGGGTAATAGCCTAAATGTATAACCTACATCCCAATACATTATTTATACACACCACTTTTGTTTGAAAAGCATTTAAATTTGATTTACATGTTACATGCCAGACTTTGTGAGCAAATTTTCTAAGCAAGCTAAATATATTAGGTAGTGCCAAATACACCAACAATCTCGGATACTTTCTTTCCAGCTTTTGTTTAATCAGTTTTCATATATGACAAGATAAGACAGGGCTGTAACTTTTGGTGGGGCTACATGTGTTGCTCCGTCCATAAGAGTGAAGGGTTAGGGTTGGGCGTTGACGTCATTACATTGCCACTAACCAATGAGACCAATTATGGGCGGAGTAACACATGTAGCCATGACAAAGGTGCAGCCCTGAGAGGTTTGTCACTACATAACTGAACGTCAATAAAAGAAGACGGCAGCTTTGTAATTTTGTATCTTCAGTGAACGGAGTGTTGTATTTTATCTTCAGTAAACAGAGGCAAGACCAACCAGACAGGGTTTACAGGAAAATACATGGAAATACTCGTGTCTTTTTGGCGGACGGGTCTCAATTCTGCCAAACGCTAGCTCACACAGTCAGGTAGAGTGAGGAGAAAATGGATATATGCCAATGTTCTTTATTTTTATTTTTTTTTTTACCAGTAAAAGGGTTGAAACTGAAACACTAACACCCTCTGATGCTGAGCAGGAAAGTAAGGTGTGTAAATGTCTATGAGTTCCAAGTTACATGAACATGATATGTGCAGAGCATAAGGACAGCTTATGTACTTTGCATGGCACTGTGGCAGCTAAATCCATACATTGTTACTTTAGCTTAGTTGTGCCTCCCCTTGGCTAGCGACACCAAAGTCCTGTGTTAGAGATGCAGAAAGTCCTATATTTTATCGGTCTGGTAGTTCTGATAACACCTGACGCAAGTTTTATGATAAAACTAACTTTTTGTCCAATTTCCACATTTTAAAAAAAATTTGCCATCACATGCAAGAATAATATGCATGGAAATGGTCTATTTAGAAGTAAATTTTTGATGGAGAAGAATCTGAGCTCAGCCCTGGATTATTAACAGTCCAGCTAACACCCATGGAAAAAGATTAATCTACGGTTATAGGGTTTTCTTCCATTTTTGGTACGTCATATAGAAACCATCAGAGAAATTCTAATGGTTTCCTCTACAAATACCATTACAAGCCAATAAAACCAATACCATTACCATTATTGGTCCTTAATGGTGTCCGGTAGACATAACATGCCACCAACAGAAGTCAACAAATTACCAGTAGAGATCCACGGGGACCATTACAGTTTCCACTGAAACTGATAAAAACTTCCATTATAACCATTAAAGCAATTACAAATTCTATGAGTTTCTCTTACTTTTTTTCAGTGGTGTGGCAACCAATTGCACGTAGGTACTAAGTTATGAGTGGAGAATTGAAAAGAAACTTTTAGGGCCACACGTGCCATAGGATTTGTCTGACGAATCATTTGCGTCAGTCATTTGGACGTTGGATTTGTCTCTTTACTACATCATACCTAATTTGAAATCTCAGTTCAAATGCCGCTTGATGTGCTTTCACTTTGTTGCTGTCGCAGAAATTGTAGGTCTGTGTCACTTAGTAAGTGTATACACACCTACATTGTAAGTTTGTCATAAATTGTCCAATGAGCGTAGACACAAAATAGGTCTGCCCATAGTACTTATCCTGTTAAAAATCTTTAATGCACACAAAACAGGTAAATATTTTGAAAACCAGTTTATATGTATTAAGTTAACTCTACATTTTAGCACTCGTACATGATATTCCATTAAAAACACTTCAGAAATACAAAGATTAATAAAAAAAAAAGAAACAACCCAAAAAACAGTTATTAAATTATCAACAAACCATTTTTGCAGCATAAGCAACAGCCATTCTTTTAGGCACCCAGAACTAAATTGTCAACCCCCAGTGTCTTTAGAAATGCATTTGTATCCTGCTCTGGGTCTGGTTTCCCAAAGGCAAGATCAACTTGACTCTTTCAGAGAGAAAGCCCAAAGTGTTGCTCACACTCAGTTTTTGACCCACTTCTCAAGTTTCCTACGCCTGAATTTTCATTCTGTCATCACCGCCATACTTCAACCCTGCAGTTGATGGCAGGACTCTGTTGTTGGGGGGATAAAATAGAGATTTTATCATGATCTTTGTGCCTCCATCTTTTCTTGAGGAAACTGGTTCAGAGCTTCAAGTTTGCTAGTCTGTAAAGTATCTCTCCAAAATCCTATTAACAGAAAATTCTGGTGCCTGTGTCAGATCTTAAAGCTGGTTTCACCAGATATGTTCTCCTCACAGGCTAACAGTGTTGTATCAGTTGGTCTGTACTCATTTAGGACAGTAAAATGTCTGTGAAAATTTTCAGCACTTAAGGTTTGGAAGTTTTTAGATCAAAGCACCTGGGCATTAAATCACTCTTTTCGAAACTTACAGAAGTATAAATGTATTCAAAATTCCAGTAGCTTTTATTTAGTACCACTAGACTGATGGTATTACCAATAATGCAAAGGGGTATGTATGTATGTATGTGTTGGTCTGAATATCCTCTTATAGACAGCCCAGTTTGGCTTTTAAAACCTTTCATTTTTAGCTTTGCATTTTGGAAGGCAAAATTCTAAAGGGTGTGTTTCTGTTGTTTTTTGATCTCACTCAGTCAATAACCACCAGATTGTTCCTGCTCTTCGCTGAGAAGTCCTTGTCAACTACAAGCATCCTGTAGATGCTGAACAAGATGATAAGACCAAAGTGCCACAACAGACAACCGATGATATCTTGGAAGAGTCTGAAAGTGGCCAATCTTGAAGTCAGGCCATCAATGTGGTCCCTGTTAAATGAGACAGAATAACATGAGTTGGATTACTTTTTTACTATTAAAATATTTGTGTATGTAGTTTGTTGGAGATACAGCTCTTGTTTAGCAATCATGCTGACCTTGTCTTTGTGTCTGCACTGGTGAGTTTGGTGCTGCACTGGATCTAGAACTATCTGCTGGTCGAGGGGACAGACCAACTCGAGATCTAGTGGCTGCTCCACCTGTGTTATGGGAGCTGGAGATTTCCACCTCTCTCGCTCCTCTGGTTGCACTCTGTGTCTCTGTCTTTCTGAACGCACCAGGCTGATAACAGATGGCCTGAGACTTTTCTCATTATCTTCTGCTGCTCTGTCCAGTTCTGGTCTAGAACCTGACTCAGATCTAGAAACACAATCTGAGCTAAAACCAGAGTGCTTTTGGTGCATGTTGGAATCTCCTTGGGAATTCTCTTCCTTCTCCGAGACCGAGCTTGGATGTGTACCTTTCATGTGCTGCAGGACTGCCGGCCCTGGAATTGGGACATGTACTGTGCTCCCACTCCCCCTCTTTTTCTTGCTTTGCTGTTCTGCTCTATTTTCTTGCGTCTCTTCATTTTTCCTTCTATCTCCAAGCACCTGAGAGGGGCACTGCACCCCTACTGTGTCTGTCTGTAACCCACCTGTGCTGGGCTTTGTAAGCTTTGAGCTCCAGATCTCCAATGGAGGCACAGAAAGCTGCTGGATGCAGTGGTAGAGTGATGGGTAGTCCACATATTTAAACTTGGGCACCTTCTCCTTTGGGCTGCTGGGACGGTGTGATGGCACCTTTCCAAGTGGGCATGAGGCTAGCCAACCCTCCAGTGGTGGCACAGATAGCTGCTTGATGCATTGGTGTAGTGAGGGGAAGTCAACATACTGGAAGCGAGGCACCTTGCAGGGAACATCTGAATGCTCTTCCATCCTGACTCTTGTAGTGATAACTGAGTCACCTGGTTCTCTTTTGACCTGTCTGGCCTCGCAGTTACAATCTGGTTGGATGCCTGAGGTGGAGAGTTTGGACTCGTCACCCCCTGACTGAGGGAGATACCGCCAGTTGTCCATGTGTGGAACCACAAGATGACACTTCAGTCTCCTATCAGTAGCAAAAGGAAAAAAAGTACAATGGATAAGAACTGCTTAGCAGAACTTTGTAGGGTACATCTGAGTATGGGCAATATCTAGGTTGAGTTGATGGGGTGAATTCTATAGCTTGTGATAATATGAAATATATTAATAAAATGCATCTAGTGCTCTATGGTTACAATATGGTTTCCCTTCATTTATTCATCTTCAGTAAACGCTTTATCATGGGCGGGGTCGTGGTGATTTAGGAGCCTATGGGAGCACTTGGTGAAAATACACACTGGATGGGATGCTAGCCCATCAAAGAGCACCATTCACACAGACGTTCATCCTTTGGCGCAATTTAGTGTAGCCAGTCCACCTACTGGGAGGAAACCCCACGCAGAGATGCTCAGGTTCAAACCGGAGAACCTGTACCTGTGAAGTGAGAACGCTACCCCTGCACCACTGTGTCGCTCGGTGATTCTATAGTATGTTAAAATTCCAGTCAAAGTCTTTCACAGAGTTCCATTCCTTTGTCTAAAACGCCACAGTGTCTCCTCCAAGTAACAGTTTGAAATGTGAGCCCACACACTACTGTGAGACTCTGTCACTGTTAGCGTAGATTTATTGCAGCATGTCAAGCCTACACTATCACTTACAACGATCCGACTCCATGCTCCATTTAAGCCCAGACAGCTTGGATACAAAAGGCATTTATTCGACAAACTGTGTGAATCAGTCTGCACACAATATGCAGGCGCCATAGCACTGAGGGCCAGCCAAAGAATAATTCAATCTGAGTAAAGAAAAGTGGCATAAAAAAACTTGTGGGATCTGGTTTGAGTAGATGTGGGTGAGGAGGAGTATTGAATGGCAATGATGGCTCATTGCCTAAAACTTTAGAATGTATTTAGTGTATTTACTGGTTTAGAGAGTGAGAGTGAGAGAGAGAGAGAGAGAGAGAGAGAGAGAGAGAGTATGTGTGTCATGAGTATAAATAGCTCTGCAGGTATGAACTGAAGAAGAAAAGTAGGTCAGCCTCAGAGTGATCGCCTTCACCAGGGGGCCCAAAACAAAATATCTGTCTCATATACTCACCACGATCTCCTGTTGTCAGCACTCTGGCAAGGGAAGTAGAGCCAAAAACACCCGATACTCCTCCACAAAACACTTTGAGCGACCTGATGCTGGTGACCTTCTTCTGTGGACACAGTAATCTGTTGCAGTTTACATGAATCCATTTTTTAATCTTAGCACTCCATTTATTTCATCAGTAATTTAATGACATGTTTGTCAAATGAATGTTATTTCCATAAAATCAAATAGGACACGTCAATACTCCAAGGCAATCTTGAATGCAGGAGTTAATTATAGTTTGTGGGTTAATCTGAGCCTGAGATTTTATGTGTGCTGATTGTAGTGGGTCTGTGGATGTTGTTCAAGGGTTTGGGGCAAAAAAAATTTTTTTTTTTTTTTTTAAAACAGGTCATCTAACATCTTTCACTAACATATTCTGAAGGCTGTGGTTTGCTGGAGGAAATCGTCTGCCATAACATCACAAACCATGGTTTGTTGCAACATGTTAAATTAAGGTCATGCTCCTGTGTTTTGCTTCTTCCACATACAAACCCTCTCTGGAAATTACCCTGGCACTCTGAAAGAAAAATACACAAGAACTGGAGTCGTGCCAAGGTGAGAGGAGGGATCTCCTTGATCACACTTGGGCTGCCATCCAGACGACATGCTGCTGTGCTAAATAGAATGTCAGTAGCGCCACATACTATTTCAATACAGGCCTGTTAGTGTAGTCTGCACAGAGCTGTAACACAAGGGCAGGAAGTCATTTTTCCATATGGTGGACCTTGCTCTGCCTATTCAAATGTCATTTTGTATTAGTCCAGGTTCCTTTTTTTCTGCTAAAACACCCAAGAAACTAGGCCAACATTCACAAATGTAAATAAACAAATAAACATTCTACAGGCAGCATGGTGGTTCACTACGGAGCATCGCTGCCTCACAACTCCACAGTCTCTGGGTCGATCCTGAGCTGGAGTTACTGACTTTTTCCGCATGTTCTCCCCGTGTTTGTGATGGTTTCCTCACACACACACACAAAATAAAAACGCTGTTAGGTGGATTGACTATGCTAAACTGCCCCTAAATGTATATGCATGGTGTCCTGTGATGGATGGACTGCTCCGGCTCCACCACGACCCTAACCAGGATGATACGTTTACCGAAGAGATGAATGAATAATCGCTTTATATTATATTTCTCATACAGTTGTGAAAATAGGACTATGGCTTAAATTAATTGGCTTCACCAACACACACGTTGTTAGCCGGGGCATTATATTTATCCGCAAGTTTTTAGGAAGGAACTTGAATATGAACAAAATGTCACTCTATCCCTGGGTTCAACAGTTTAGAATGCTACAGCAACTATGTGTTACAACTGTATGTTACTGTATACACGTAGCACTAATGTAAAGTTACTATAGTGCACTATTTAAGGATTCTGTTTTGTATGTGTGTGTGTGTGTGTGTGTGTGTGTGTGTGTGTGTGTGTAAGTGGGTCACGCACGTTGGCCTACATTTCGAGGGTTTGTTGTCTTCTTTTATTTCCCCTCCATGCGTTTATATTCGGGCTGACCCCGCCCTCTACCAGTAACCAAGCAACCGCTCCCCGCGGCCCCCCCCCCCATTATTTTACAGGGTTTCCACACTACAGTACCTGCTGATTACAATTTATACTCATCACTAATCACTCTTAAAAGCCTAAACTCTAATCTTTAGAGAGTAGAGTAATTAATACAACGATTTTGTACTCGCCAAAGTGTTCAGTAGGAATTTGACCCAATCTGGCAACCGCTGGCGCGCGCGCTCTCAATGTTTATCATTGTAATCAGTATCATAAACCTTGAATAGGAAATGACCTCAAAAACAGGCATCGTGACGTTTGCATTATCGACCTGCAATGCATTGACTTAATGACATGTTTAGAACAGCAGGCAAAGTTGATATGAGTTTGTTAAAACAGCCTATTATTTAGGCTACAACTCTGTAAACAGCCTATTAATAGTCTACTAATAAATATTTAGAAGAAGTAGCAGATGAAGAAGAAGCTTACTTTTGTTTTGATATAAGTTCTGCATGACCTTTTTTTTCTGATGAAAAAGTTTCCGAAGTTTTACCTTCTCTTATCCTGATCCGTATAAACCCGCGGAGGGCTTGATGAGTGAGTCCTCAGTTTTGTTTTGCATTGTCTTCTTAAAAAAATAAAAAATAATAATAAAAAAAGTCAACATCAACATCTGGTGCTGGTGTATTCCTAACACCATCTCGTTCCTTTACATATGTTAAAAACAATAAAGTAATTATGTTCGCTTGTTTATTTGTGGGGGTTTTTTTCCTTAAAGACAACCAATTATTGTTTATCCAGTCCCTAATACCAGCCTGTCTTTTCTCACAGATCAGTTGCTTCATGTGTTGGACGCGATTTTGCATTCTGATACAGCCCAATCATAGTTTAGTCACGTTTTCACGCTACACCCATAGAATCTGGCTTTGTCCAATGAGAGAGCTCATTTCGGGTAATGGGCGTGGCTTTCGTGTCCTAGTTCTAGACAAATGACCGCGTGCCGATGTGGAAACGTCATCGCGGTTGTCGGAAATGCTGTCCTAGTGGGACGGATGAATGGGTGCAAATAGTTTATAGTTTTGTCTTGTTTTTTCTTTCTTTCTTTCTTTAATTATAAAGAATTTTTTTAAAAATATATGTCTATAAATACTTGTAACCTTGTTCTTTATGGTTGTCTTGGCCAACCTGATACCAGATATCTCCATATCATACTGGAATGTTATTAACTTATTAAAAGCACTAATCTTTGTATTAGCTACTACTGTACATTAAATATACAGAAAGACTTCCCTTCATCCCCCTCCCATTCCAGTACAATACAACCTTGATTATAGCACAATAAATATTAAATACACTTATTATGGTAATAATGGGAGGTGTGTGTGTGTGTGTTTGTGTATGTGTGTGTGTGTGTGTGTGTGTTTGGGGGGGGGGGTTGATTTGTGATGGCCTTTATGCTGATTAAGATGAATTTTTCAAATGTATAATAAGAAGAAAACATTTTTCCCTGCTAAAACCAATTTTATTTACACAACCATTTTTTTTTTTTAGATTTACAGTCTGATAGCTCCTACATTCTACAGTAACACAACTCTTTAGTAGAAAACATGGCCTTCTTCAGAACCTGAAGGAACGGTAAAGTCCAGACGTGGCATGTGATACTGGAGTCCAGTAGCACTGTAGCTGAAGTGATAACAAGGTCCAAGAACGCTTTGTAAAGTTTCCCCTGCTACATATATCAGCTTGCATATTGTGCCTCTTTATAGAGGGGATGTACAGTACATTCAGCCTTTGTCGTGATAAGAAAATGGGATTACACGTCACAATTCATGTACACATTGTTGGGTGATAAAAGTGCAAGTAAGCGAGTGAGATAACAGGGTTTTCTGTGAGGCTGAACAACTTGATCATCTTAATTTCGGGCAAAGAATGAAGTAGTAAAGCTCTCTGTAGTGATTTTGCACAGCAAACCATAAACGTAAAGCGTTTGAACGAGTTGAGAGAAATTCTCTCCTGTTCTCTTGGCTGTTTGACAAAATTTGCTATCCGCATGTGCGATCTTGGCCAACCGTAACTCTGGATCTGTGTCATTACACAGGACTTACAGGAATTTCTCTTCAAAATTAACAAAGTGTACTGTGTACAAATCCAGAAAAATGAGATAAAGTTCCTTTTTGCTTCATCTTAAGCATTTATACTACTCTAACTTGTAAGATTCTATGCAAATAATATAAATAATCTTTTTAAAAAGCCTATATTTTTCTGACCAGGATAAAGCAGTTACAGAAAATGAATGAATGAATGAATGAATGAATTATTTGCATTAAATCCTTTATGAATTATATATATATATATATATATATATATATATATATATATATATATATATATATATATATATATATATATATATATATGATCAAGCAGATGCTTTACAAATAAGCATTTGGTTTATTAATTTTTCCTCTTTTTTCTTTTTTTTCTTCTCATTATTTATTTTATTTTATTTTTTTTACAAAACAAAATGTAAAAAGATCCACAAGTCTTTCAGGCTACCTTTGTCTTCATGTATCTTTAATTTTAATAGAAATTGGATTTAAACAATGACTACAATGCTTCACTGGTTAATTTTATATATGCAATTGAACAGGCATTCGTTAGTGTATTGGTTATGTTCTGGTTTAATATGTAGCAGGATGGCAGTGGGTCATATTGAGAGGCTGAGGCGGTTTGACATCCTTGAAAAAATTCCAGCTCTGAATGTGTGTTTTGGGAGAATCAGAGAGTGGTAAGGAAATGAGTAAATAATCCCCAGGCCACCTTCTTTCACCAAACCTCATGCTGAATTATGCCTGAATCTGTTGCTGAATGCCAGTGGTCGGGTCGCAGCTGGTGTAGGAAGATCAGCATCCCTGCCTGCATGGGAACAAAGGAACAAGAGAGCAAATTTTAGTGTGCAGATGAACATTCATGTGCATTCATCTGATCCCATATGTCTTTTTTGGGTTTACATTAGTGATGGCAATTTTGTACACTGCATTTTTTCCACAGAAAAAAATGAAAAGAATTCCAATAGTATACTGTAATAAGACATATGCTTGTTTTCAGTGAGAGCATCACAGTATCTATCAGTGTATTTTCTGGAATTGAGGAAATTAATGCTTGTGTCTCATACAGTTTTATTTCTAACTTTTGCACAACATTTTGAGTCTCTAGAACAGGTCAGAAAAGTACTGCAATGCAGCGGAAGCTCCTGTGTGAGCCTTCTGTAATCCGACAGTGGGCGCTGCAGAACAGCAGTTCAGTGAATACTTGTGAGAAGTAACTCTATGTCCTGTCTACTTCTAAATGATTTAAGATTTTCACATGAACTCTTTTTTTGTTTTTGATCGATGTTCTGGTCATGTTCAGAATTAGAGCACTTATTTACACAGGTAGAAATAAATGCTATATTATATAAGAATATTTCATTATTCATGCATAGAATT